>NW_028251184.1:0-130536 GCF_964263255.1 Lissotriton vulgaris | reverse complement strand
CCATCACTAATGCAGATGCCAAGGAGGTCAGAGAGGCTGTTCGAGCACTCTGATAGAAGAATCGAGAGAGAAGAGACTGAGAAAGAGAAGAGTCAGAGATATTGCTGAAGAAGATGAATCGTCGATCCAGAAGGGGGAAGAATTGAAGAGAGCAGTACGAGAGACGGGTGCGATGCTGGCGTTGCACTTAGAAGAGGTCACCTATTCTGTTCTGAACCTGTCCTAATTCCAGCTTCTTGGCCAGGGGTTGGTCCTCACACCATTCTAGGTAAATATAACTATGTGTTGTATGTCCTTGTGCTGCCCTCTTCTTCCACCCTTTCCAGACACTGTCATCATGAATTTTTAACCAAGACTTAGTGTCCTATTTTTAATTATTATCCTTGAGAAATCGGTGTTTAACATGTATTGGTATCTGACTCACAAAACGATTCACTAGATAAAACGTTTACACTCTCCCAAGTCTGTGGTCAATTAATGAAATAAAAGTAAATGTCATTTCTACCTATTCTGCTAACAACCTGATCTATTGACCAGAGGAAATTAAGATTCAGGGTGATGAGGTTGGTAAGAATTGAGATAAGGGTAAATTCCTTGTGAAGGAAAATATAGAATCTTGATTTCAGTGGTGATTATCGGCGTATGTCTGAATGTTTATGGGCCCAGATGAGTATGGTAATTTATGAGTAACCCAAGCTGGTAATCTCGCTGGATCACAAGAACTCAAAGTTGCAATGATATTCTTCTGAGATCTTAATGATACAGGTGGCCACCTCTAGTAGAGGTTTGTTAAATAATCTCCATTGCTGAATTGTGTTGCAATACTCAAGTTATCTTTTTGTGGTTTTGACTAATGTTATACATTTGTGTTAATGTTGCTTTGAACAGATAGTGCAAAACTAGTCTACAAAGCAATGGCATGCTATAAATGTTTTTTCATTAACAATATAGACAAGGCCACTGGAAACAGGAAGAGAGAAAGAGAACAGCAGCAGGTATTCACTAGGTTCAGGATGTGGCATAAGTAATGGGGTGCGGAGGCAGAGAGGGGTATGTAGAAGGCAAGGTACAAAAGTGGCACAGGTGAAGGAGAAGGGTGCACTTCAGGCATTATGGCAGCAGTGCAGTTATAACGTACAGAGGTGCAGTAGGAGGAAGACTAGTCTAAAGCTCCTTTGAGAGTTGTTAAGAGGATGTTTCTGCTGGAGTTGAACTGGGATGACATCCCAAACTCTGGGTGTAGCAGAAAAAAGTTTGTATCCATTCTTTTACTGCTTGCATTTGTTTAGTTCCAGTCTAACCTTTTTACTGATGCCTTTTATGCAGTTATTTGTATCTTGGGTAGACGTACAGAACAGTATTGGTGTTGATTGCCTTGTCGACGATGCAGTATGCTTTAAATGTGATGCGTACTGAACTGCAGAAGCTAATGTAGAAACTGGAGTCCTCATATTTGTGGCGGCCTTCAGTAAGACCAGCTGCTTTATGAACAACACTCTTCAGCAAGGGAAGATGGGTCATAGGGGCATTACCCCCATCAAGATGGGATAGAACCACCACAGGGACATCTCTTTTGATTTCAGCTTCTGGGAGAAACGTTGTACCTTTCAGACACTGTTTAACTTGTGGGTCACAGTCTGTATTTTGTCCGTAATGTGGATCACTAAGCTAAGGTTAGTTTCAAGGAGGAGTCCCGGTGTAGCAAATGTATTCTGCCTAATTATGCCCTTGAGGTTTTGCATTTGTACTAACCAGTTTTGGACTACTCACTGTGGGTGAGTGCCATCAAATGACACTCATGGAAAATTCGGTGGAATTGGACTGAAAATGCTAACCACCAGTTTCCATCTTTTAAAATAAGTTCAGTTGCTGCACAGATAGGGTGAAGAAATTCTGGGCTAGCTACATGTAAACATTTGAGCACACAGCTGTGCAGACAAGTTTGGGCTTAGTGAGTGACACTGCATCTAGTTCATCATCTGCTCACAGGTAGCCTGCTGCAGAAGGAATCCTTCTGGGATGGATGCTGGCCTGGTGTAGGCCTTATAAAGTAAGTGGGTGTTCATATTTTAGGTCTTAGTGCTGTACTGAAAGAAAGTGGGTGCTTTAATGAATAACACATTATGAGCGAAATCTGTGCCCAAGTACAGTTTCACCCAACTGAGGTCTTAGATACATGTCAAGTACTACTCCTGGGTTTACATTGTACCCTAAGTGCAGATCAAAAATCACTTTTGTGATATCAGTACTTATGGTACTTCAATCAATCAATCAATCACATAATTTGTTTCAAGGCACTGGGGAGGTGCGGGGGGGCTGTTATTGGTCGAAGAGCCAGATCTTGAGTTGTCTCCTGAAGGTCAGCAGGTCTTCGGTTTGTTGCAGGTCAAGGGGGAGGGTGTTCCAGGTCTTGGCAGCGCGATTGGAGAGTTACCTGCCTCCGGAAGTGGTTCTCCGGATGCGTGGGACCGCGGCCAGGGCGTGGTCAGCGGAGCGGGGATTCCTGTTGGGTACGTAGAAGGAGAGTCGACGGTTGAGATAGGCTGGGCCGGTTTTGTGGAGTGCTTTGTGTGCGTGGATCAGGAGTAAGTATGGGCGTAAAATCCGCTCCGCTCGCGGATTTTGCGGATTTTTGGGAAATTCGCAATCCGCGAGATTCGCGGATTTCCCGCTAAATTCGCACGCAGCGGATTTTTTTTCTGGGTGATACAATTTTTGCGGCGCGCGACGTTCATCAGCGTTTGCCGAGTTGTTTTTCGCTATATTTTGCGAGTGCTGCGCCATTTTGGATCTTGATGCGGGATCCCGCGAGAATTTGGCGAGCGCGATTACGTAATCGCGGCTTGCCAACTTGCACAGCAAGAGTTTGTCAACGCGAGTACGCCGTGATCACGGATCGCGGGACTTCGCAATTGCGAGCTTGGAGATGTGGCGAGCAGAAACAATCTCGCATTCGCGAAAATATAAAATTTGCAATTCTGCACAAGAAATCCACCAGCAAGCAGCATAAACCTTCTGGAAATTATGATTTTTATCTGAATAACTCCTCAGGTTGACATTTGCCTGCACTTTTTTTGCGAGGAGTCCATTTTGGAGAGGGGGGGTGGGCGGAAGGAAGTGCCCCACAGTCTTTAACTTCCTGTTCCTGTCCAGCAGGCTCCTCCCAGTGCTTTGTCCATCTCCTGGTCACTTTTCATTTGGATCTGGAGCTGGAAGGATTACTTTTTGTGGATGCTGCTGGATATTTGGATTTGAGGCCTTTTTGACTTTCTTTGGATCACTTTTGGATTAGAAATTTCACAAGTAAGTTTGTTTGGGGTATTACAGTTGCTGCAACTACAATTTTGGAATTTGCGATTTTTGGGCTGTTTTGGGGCCTTTTGCCCAGGGGTACTCAGTGGTGGGTGGACTGAGTCTTTCTGTGGGATGTCTTGAATTTAAACATCATGGAGGGCATGGATGGAATGGGATTGTGCTGATTTTTCAGTGATTTTCGTTTTTTGGGGCTGTACTTGTGGCCTTTTCACCAGGGGTATTGAGTCTTGCATGGGCCTAGTCTTTTTGTGGGGTGTCTTGAACTTAAACATCATGGAGGGCATGGATGGAATGGGATTGTGCTGATTTTTCAGTGTTTTTCGATTTTTGGGGGTGTTCATGGGGAGGGACAGGCCATGTGGCTGGGGGCCATTTTGACTGCTGCTACAGGCCCTGGCCATGTGCTGGGAGGCAAGTGGCCATTTTGAAAGCAGGCATTGTTGTTAGGCCTGCAACCATTTTGCCTACTTTTCAACCTTTATGTCCAGGGGTAGTGAGTCGTGCATGGGCCTAGTCTTTCTGTGGGGTGTCTTGAATTTAAACATCATGGAGGGCATGAATGGAATGGGATTGTGCTGATTTTTCAGTGATTTTCATTTTTTGGGGCTGAACTTGTGGCCTTTTCACAAGGGGTATTGAGTCTTGCATGGGCCTAGTCTTTCTGTGGGGCGTCTTGAACTTAAACATCATGGAGGGCATGGATGGAATGGGATTGTGCTGATTTTTCAGTGTTTTCCGATTTTTGGGGGTGTTCATGGGGAGGGACAGGCCATGTGGCTGGGGGCCATTTTGAGTGCTGCTACAGGCCCTGGCCATGTGCTGGGAGGCAAGTGGCCATTTTGAATGCAGGCATTGTTGTTAGGCCTGCAACCATTTTGCCTACTTTTCAACCTTTATGCCCAGGGGTAGTGAGTCTTGCATGGGCCTAGTTTTTCTGTGTGGTGTCTTGAATTTAAACATCATGGAGGGCATGGATGAAATGGGATTGTGCTGATTTTTCAGTGATTTTCGTTTTTTGGGGCTGTACATGTGGCCTTTTCACCAGGGGTATTGAGTCTAGCATGGGCCTAGTCTTTCTGTGGGGTGTCTTGAACTTAAACATCATGGAGGGCATGGATGGAATGGGATTGTGCTGATTTTTTAGTGATTTTCGTTTTTTGGGGCTGTACTTGTGGCCTTTTTACCAGGGGTATTGAGTCTTGCATGGGCCTAGTCTTTCTGTGGGGTGTCTTGAACTTAAACATCATGGAGGGCATGGATGGAATGGGATTGTGCTGATTTTTCAGTGTTTTTCGTTTTTTGGGGGTGTTCATGGGGGAGGACAGGCCATGTGGCTGGGGGCCATTTTGAGTGCTGCTACAGGCCCTGGCCATGTGCTGGGAGGCAAGTGGCCATTTTGAATGCAGGCATTGTTGTTAGGCCTGCAACCATTTTGCCTACTTTTCAACCTTTATGTCCAGGGGTAGTGAGTCTTGCATGGGTCTAGTCTTTCTGTGGGGTGTCTTGAATTTAAACATCATGGAGGGCAAGAATGGAATGGGATTGTGCTGATTTTTCAGTGATTTTCGTTTTTTGGGGCTGTACTTGTGGCCTTTTCTCAAGGGGTATTGAGTGTTGCATGGGCCTAGTCTTTCTGTGGGGTGTCTTGAACTTAAACATCATGGAGGGCATGGATGGAATGGGATTGTGCTGATTTTTTAGTGATTTTCATTTTTTGGGGCTGTACTTGTGGCCTTTTTACCAGGGGTATTGAGTCTTGCATGGGCCTAGTCTTTCTGTGGGGTGTCTTGAACTTAAACATCATGGAGGGCATGGATGGAATGGGATTGTGCTGATTTTTCAGTGTTTTGCGATTTTTGGGGGTGTTCATGGGGAGGGACAGGCCATGTGGCTGGGGGCCATTTTGAGTGCTGCTACAGGCCCTGGCCATGTGCTGGGAGGCAAGTGGCCATTTTGAATGCAGGCATTGTTGTTAGGCCTGCAACCATTTTGCCTACTTTTCAACCTTTATGTCCAGGGGTAGTGAGTCTTGCATGGGTCTAGTCTTTCTGTGGGGTGTCTTGAATTTAAACATCATGGAGGGCATGGATGGAATGGGATTGTGCTGATTTTTCAGTGATTTTCGTTTTTTGGGGCTGTACTTGTGGCCTTTTCACAAGGGGTATTGAGTGTTGCATGGGCCTAGTCTTTCTGTGGGGTGTCTTGAACTTAAACATCATGGAGGGCATGGATGGAATGGGATTGTGCTGATTTTTCAGTGTTTTTCGATTTTTGGGGGTGTTCATGGGGAGGGACAGGCCATGTGGCTGGGGGCCATTTTGAGTGCTGCTACAGGCCCTGGCCATGTGCTGGGAGGCAAGTGGCCATTTTGAATGCAGGCATTGTTGTTAGGCCTGCAACCATTTTGCCTACTTTTCAACCTATATGCCATGGGGTAGTGAGTCTTGCATGGGCCTAGTCTTTCTGTGGGGTGTCTTAAATTTAAACATCATGGAGGGCATGGATGGAATGGGAATGTGCAGATTTTTCAGTGATTTTCATTTTTTGGGGCTGTAACTTCCTGTTCCTGTCCAGCAGGCTCCTCCCAGTGCTTTGTCCATCTTCTGGTCACTTTTCATTTGGATCTGGAGCTGGAAGGATTACTTTTTGTGGATGCTGCTGGATATTTGGATTTGAGGCCTTTTTGACTTTCTTTGGATCACTTTTGGATTAGAAATTTCACAAGTAAGTTTGTTTGGGGCATTACAGTTGCTGCAACTACAATTTTGGAATTTTCGATTTTTGGGCTGTTTTGGGGCCTTTTGCCCAGGGGTACTCAGTGGTGGGTGGAATGAGTCTTTCTGTGGGGTGTCTTGAATTTAAACATCATGGAGGGCATGGATGGAATGGGATTGTGCTGATTTTTCAGTGATTTTCGTTTTTTGGGGCTGTACTTGTGGCCTTTTCACCAGGGGTATTGAGTCTTGCATGGGCCTAGTCTTTTTGTGGGGTGTCTTGAACTTAAACATCATGGAGGGCAGGGATGGAATGGGATTGTGCTGATTTTTCAGTGTTTTTCGATTTTTGGGGGTGTTCATGGGGAGGGACAGGCCATGTGGCTGGGGGCCATTTTGAGTGCTGCTACAGGCCCTGGCCATGTGCTGGGAGGCAAGTGGCCATTTTGAAAGCAGGCATTGTTGTTAGGCCTGCAACCATTTTGCCTACTTTTCAACCTTTATGTCCAGGGGTAGTGAGTCTTGCATGGGCCTAGTCTTTCTGTGGGGTGTCTTGAATTTAAACATCATGGAGGGCATGGATGGAATGGGATTGTGCTGATTTTTCAGTGATTTTCGTTTTTGGGGCTGTACTTGTGGCCTTTTCACCAGGGGTATTGAGTCTAGCATGTGCATAGTCTTTCTGTGGGGTGTCTTGAACTTAAAAATCATGGAGGGCATGGATGGAATGGGATTGTGCTGATTTTTCAGTGATTTTCGTTTTTTGGGGCTGTACTTGTGGCCTTTTTACCAGGGGTATTGAGTCTTGCATGGGCCTAGTCTTTCTGTGGGGTGTCTTGAACTTAAACATCATGGAGGGCATGGATGGAATGGGATTGTGCAGATTTTTCAGTGTTTTTCGATTTTTGGGGGTGTTCATGGGGAGGGTCAGGCCATGTGGCTGGGGGCCATTTTGAGTGCTGCTACAGGCCCTGGCCATGTGCTGGGAGGCAAGTGGCCATTTTGAATGCAGGCATTGTTGTTAGGCCTGCAACCATTTTGCCTACTTTTCAACCTTTATGTCCAGGGGTAGTGAGTCTTGCATGGGTCTAGTCTTTCTGTGGGGTGTCTTGAATTTAAACATCATGGAGGGCATGGATGGAATGGGATTGTGCTGATTTTTCAGTGATTTTCGTTTTTTGGGGCTGTACTTGTGGCCTTTTCACAAGGGGTATTGAGTGTTGCATGGGCCTAGTCTTTCTGTGGGGTGTCTTGAACTTAAACATCATGGAGGGCATGGATGGAATGGGATTGTGCTGATTTTTCAGTGTTTTTCGATTTTTGGGGGTGTTCATGGGGAGGGACAGGCCATGTGGCTGGGGGCCATTTTGAGTGCTGCTACAGGCCCTGGCCATGTGCTGGGAGGCAAGTGGCCATTTTGAATGCAGGCATTGTTGTTAGGCCTGCAACCATTTTGCCTACTTTTCAACCTATATGCCATGGGGTAGTGAGTCTTGCATGGGCCTAGTCTTTCTGTGGGGTGTCTTAAATTTAAACATCATGGAGGGCATGGATGGAATGGGAATGTGCAGATTTTTCAGTGATTTTCATTTTTTGGGGCTGTAACTTCCTGTTCCTGTCCAGCAGGGTCCTCCCAGTGCCTTGTCCATCTTCTGGTCACTTTTCATTTGGATCTGGAGCTGGAAGGATTACTTTTTGTGGATGCTGCTGGATATTTGGATTTGAGGCCTTTTTGACTTTCTTTGGATCACTTTTGGATTAGAAATTTCACAAGTAAGTTTGTTTTGGGCATTACAGTTGCTGCAAATACAATTTTGGAATTTTCGATTTTTGGGCTGTTTTGGGGCCTTTTGCCCAGGGGTACTCAGTGGTGGGTGGACTGAGTCTTTCTGTGGGGTGTCTTGAATTTAAACATCATGGAGGGCATGGATGGAATGGGATTGTGCTGATTTTTCAGTGATTTTCGTTTTTTGGGGCTGTACTTGTGGCCTTTTTACCAGGGGTATTGAGTCTTGCATGGGCCTAGTCTTTCTGTGGGGTTTCTTGAACTTAAACATCATGGAGGGCATGGATGGAATGGGATTGTACTGATTTTTCAGTGTTTTTCGATTTTTGGGGGTGTTCATGGGGAGGGACAGGCCATGTGGCTGGGGGCCATTTTGAGTGCTGCTACAGGCCCTGGCCATGTGCTGGGAGGCAAGTGGCCATTTTGAATGCAGGCATTGTTGTTAGGCCTGCAACCATTTTGCCTACTTTTCAACCTTTATGCCCAGGGGTAGTGAGTCTTGCATGGGCCTAGTCTTTCTGTGGGGTGTCTTGAATTTAAACATCATGGAGGGCATGGATGGAATGGGATTGTGCAGATTTTTCAGTGATTTTCATTTTTTGGGGCTGTATTTGTGGCCTTTTCACCAGGGGTATTGAGTCTAGCATGGGCCTAGTCTTTCTGTGGGGTGTCTTGAACTTAAACATCATGGAGGGCATGGATGGAATGGGATTGTGCTGATTTTTCAGTGATTTTCGTTTTTTGGGGCTGTACTTGTGGCCTTTTCACAAGGGGTATTGAGTCTTGCATGGGCCTAGTCTTTCTGTGGGGTGTTCTGAACTTAAACATCATGGAGGGCATGGATGGAATGGGATTGTGCTGATTTTTCAGTGTTTTTCGATTTTTGGGGGTGTTCATGGGGAGGGACAGGCCATGTGGCTGGGGGCCATTTTGAGTGCTGCTACAGGCCCCGGCCATGTGCTGGGAGGCAATTGGCCATTTTGAATGCAGGCATTGTTGTTAGGCCTGCAACCATTTTGCCTACTTTTCAACCTTTATGCCCTGGGGTAGTGAGTCTTGCATGGGCCTAGTCTTTCTGTGGGGTGTCTTGAATTTAAACATCATGGAGGGCATGGATGGAATGGGATTGTGCTGATTTTTCAGTGATTTTCGTTTTTTGGGGCTGTACTTGTGGCCTTTTCACCAGGGGTATTGAGTCTAGCATGGGCCTAGTCTTTCTGTGGGGTGTCTTGAACTTAAACATCATGGAGGGCATGGATGGAATGGGATTGTGCTGATTTTTCAGTGATTTTTGATTTTTGGGGCTGTACTTGTGGCCTTTTCACCAGGGGTATTGAGTCTTGCATGGGCCTTGTCTTTCTGTGGGGTATCTTGAACTTAAACATCATGGAGGGCATGGATGGAATGGGATTGTGCTGATTTTTCAGTGTTTTTCGATTTTTGGGGGTGTTCATGGGGAGGGACAGGCCATGTGACTGGGGGCCATTTTGAGTGCTGCTACAGGCCCTGGCCATGTGCTGGGAGGCAAGTGGCCATTTTGAACGCAGGCATTGTTGTTAGGCCTGCAACCATTTTGCCTACTTTTCAACCTTTATGCCCAGGGGTAGTGAGTCTTGCATGGGCCTAGTCTTTCTGTGGGGTGTCTTGAATTTAAACATCATGGAGGGCATGGATGGAATTGGATTGTGCTCATTTGTCAGTGATTTTCGTTTTTTGGGGCTGTACTTGTGGCCTTTTCACCAGGGGTATTGAGTCTAGCATGGGCCTAGTCTTTCTGTGGGGTGTCTTGAACTTAAACATCATGGAGGGCATGGATGGAATGGGATTGTGCTGATTTTTCAGTAATTTTCGTTTTTTGGGGCTGTACTTGTGGCCTTTTCACCAGGGGTATTGAGTCTTGCATGGGCCTAGTCTTTCTGTGGGGTGTCTTGAACTTAAACATCATGGAGGGCATGGATGGAATGGGATTGTGCTGATTTTTCAGTGTTTTTTGATTTTTGGGGGTGTTCATGGGGAGGGACAGGCCATGTGGCTGGGGGCCATTTTGAGTGCTGCTACAGGCCCTGGCCATGTGCTGGGAGGCAAGTGGCCATTTTAAATGCAGGCATTGTTGTTAGGCCTGCAACCATTTTGCCTACTTTTCAACCTTTATGTCCAGGGGTAGTGAGTCTTGCATGGGCCTAGTCTTTCTGTGGGGTGTCTTGAATTTAAATATCATGGAGGGCATGGATGGAATGGGATTGTGCTGATTTTTCAGTGATTTTCGTTTTTGGGGGCTGTACTTGTGGCCTTTTCACCAGGGGTATTGAGCCTTGCATGGGCCTAGTCTTTCTGTGGGGTGTCTTGAACTTAAGCATCATGGAGGGCATGGATGAAATGGGATTGTGCTGATTTTTCTGTTTTTTTTTCGATTTTTTTGGGGTGTATAACTGAACTGATGTTCCTCTGTCTTCCATTGCTTTTAGGTGCACAAGACTCAAGAGAACCACCAGTGCCAGGAAGAAGTCCTGCAGCGGTGTGTGTGTGCAGCATAACGCCACGCGACGTCACGTCTGGCCTTAGACAACTCTACAATTCGTGCAACTGCGGCCTGCTGTCTGACCTGCTCTGAAGAAGATGGCCCCCAAAAAAGGTCTCCGTAGCTCCTCTAGCAAGAAAGTTGCTAGTAAGGAGCAGAAGAAGCAAGTTACCAAGGAGGCTGGTGTGCCGGCCGCCGCATTTTTTGGGAGCAAAAAAAAAGAGTACGCCTGCAGCAGCAGCGGGATCTGCTGGGGACCAAGCTGGGAGCAGCACCCCCGCTCCATTGGGTTCAGTGCCTCCACCACCATGCCAACTTAAGTCAAAGCCCTTGAGTGCTTCAGAGGCAGTCAGTGTACTTCTCCAATCACCATCGACCAGTGATGTTGGCTCATCGCAAGAAAGTAGCAGCAATGTCCCTGAATCAACACAGGTTGTTGTAACTCATCTGACAAGTGTTGAACAACCACAGCCGCAACAACAACACCATGTGCAAGTACAAGCCCAAGTACATGTGGAAGGAGAGGCAGCGCAACGAGATGCACAAGCAGAGGTGCATGGAGGGTCACAAGTGCCCACAATAGTTGTTCCTCCCGAAGTAGGGGCACATCAGGAAATCGACAATCAAGCCGAGGTATCATTGGAAGCCACTCCTCCTGATGATCATTCATTGTCTTCCACAACCCTAGCAAGGAAAAGATCAAGGGGGGTGTCTACATCTTCTTCAAGCCCACCTCCTTCTGATGAACTGGATGAAAATTGGGAACCACCACGACCGTCTGAGAGTGAGGCACACCATGATCTGACAAAGGTACCTAAGCGTAAAAGGAAGTTCGTCGAAAAACTCATTGCTATGGAGTGTGATGAGGCTCAACAAGAAGTGAGGGATACTGCTGCTGATGAAGCCTCTCACGATGACGACGAGCCAGTCATCATAAAGGTCACTGCAGCCCCAGCGGGCAAGCAGCAAAGAGACATTTTGACCCTATCCCGAGAAGCTGCTGAGCGTGATGATGATGTCGACGAGGAGGCAATGGAAATGGAAACACAACAATCATTAGATTTGGAGTTAACTAGTACACCAGCACCTACCGCTTCCATATTTCTTTCTCGCAAGAAGGGACCTCCATCCACCTCGACCTCAATTAGTGGTGGTGAAAGTGCAAAACGTACTGAAGTTCGGCAATCCACATCCTCCACTTCATCTGGCATTAGCAGCAGGACCACCACCACCAGTATCGCCGCCTCCTCCGGCCCCCAAAGACATTTCAAGTCTCCAGTTTGGGACTTCTTTAGTGTTTGCCCAAAAAAGGAAAACGTAGCCATTTGTAGCATTTGTAAGCTTCGAGTTAGTCGTGGTAAGTTTGGTACCAACTATGGTACCGGAGGCCAGAGAGGTCATCTTAGGAGAACGCACGCTGTCCAATGGCTTGTGCACCTAGATGCGGTCAAGGAAGCCCGAATTGCACGTAATGAAAACGTTGATTTTTCATCTGATGATGATGAGGAGGCAGAAGACGATTCAAACACTTCACTTACACCCAGTACCCCTGTCAGCAGCACACCCCATGTGAGCCACACTAAGAGTGTGGGAGAGAGTGAGACATCAATGCGAAAAAGTTCATCAGCGAGCGTAACTGGGTCGAAGATATCATCATCATCCCGTAAATCCTTGGTCCAGGGCAACATTAAAAAGATGTTGTTTACACAAGCGCAATATGAACGCAACCACCCACTGACGCGTCTGTATAACACTAAGCTGGCTAAAATGCTAGCTCTGGACCTTCTCCCTTTTTCTTTTGTAGAAGGGGTTGGTTTTCTAGAATTAGTGGCAGCGCTCTGCCGTAAATGGAAGGTTCCTAGCCGGTTCTATTTTGCCCGAGTTGCGGTTCCAGCACTACATGAAGATGTTCTGGAGGTGATTGGGGCAGCTTTGCAGAAGAGTGCTGTTCACACTATACATCTGACAACAGACATGTGGACCAGTGGCGCAGGCGCTGATTACATGTGCATCACTGCACACTGGGTCTCTTTTTCAGGGGCTATAGCAAAGCTAAACGCAGGTGTTGACCCGGACATTGTTTTTAAAGCTGCTCGGAAACATGTAACACTATCCATGTTTGGTTTGGAGAAACGTCACACAGGACAAAACATTTTGGATGTCTTCAACACAAAGGTCCTTGACTGGCTGTCCCCCAAAAAACGCCAGGTTGGTTATGTTTCCACGGACAATTGGCTCCAATATAGTTAAGGCCATGCAGCTGGGTGACTATTTCAGAGTGCCGTGTTTGGCGCACTGTATTAACCTGGTTGTCAAAAAGTTCTTGGGTGATAAAGACAGTGCAGCGTACAGAGTAGTGGAGACCTGCCGAAAAATGTGCAACCATTTCAGCCATTCTTTTAAGGCCCGGAAGCATCTGAGGAGCCTGCTATATGAACGTCAAATGCCAGTGAAAGCACTCATTCAGGAGGTGGTAACACGTTGGAACTCAACCTTCTACATGCTTGAGCATCTGTATGAGCAGTATACGGTACTCGATCACTATTTCTTAACACAGGGTACAGCTCAGAAGGAGGACCTGAGGATGGGTGCGGTGCAATGGAACATAGTTAAAAGCCTGACACACATGCTTGGTCCTTTTGAGTTCTTCACGCGTGCAGTCAGCAAGGAGGACTGTAATTTGGGAAAAGCTATCCCATTGTTGTACATGCTGGAGCACCAACTGAAGGAGGTGTGTTCTGTGTTTGAAAAAGATGAAAAAAAACAAGACCCTTTTGTTCTGGCTGAGAAATTATTAGAGCACCTACAAGATGATGAACGTCTTAAAATGATCCACTCAAACCAGCATTACATTTGTGCTACTATTCTGGATCCACGCTACAAAAAGACGCTGGCAGGCCAAGCATTCTTTCCTTTTGCTGACAAGATGTTACAAAGTACAAACAGTGGATAGCCTCCTCAGCCAAGAGGTTTGAAAGAGAACGGCAGCAAATTGAAGGAAAAGGCAGTACATCAGCATCAGCAGGCCATCCCCAGTCAAAACAATCCACTTCTGCACCTGTGGCTGCAGCACAAGTGACCTCTCAGCCGTTAAAGAGACCGGCAACCGGATCATCTGCACCACCAGACACAACAGTAACATTGGAGGCTGAAGAGGATTGGCTAGCTCGGCTTGGGTTTGGTTCTCAAAAGGTCACAGCAACAGCTAAGCAAAGTGGAGGAACCTTGGAGGAGAACCTTGATTCGATGGTCAAGGACTATCTGAATGACTCAACAGAGGTCTATGTTAATGCTGACCCATTGGCGTATTGGCATGGGAAAAAAGAATTGTGGCCACAGCTCACCAACCTGGCTTTAAACTACTTGTCTTGCCCACTCGCAAGCGTGTCTTCTGAACGTGTTTTCAGTGCTGCTGGTGGCATTGTAACTTCCAAACGAAGCCGCCTCTCGCCCAAAAATGTGGAGAGGTTAACAATGATCAAGATGAATCAGCACCTCATACCACCAGATTTCAGAGTACGAGAAAGCGCGCCGGATGAAGACGAGGTGGCCAGCAACATAGATGAGGGAATTTCTTCTCTGTCAGGTGACACTGAGCTCACCCTGCCTGAATTCGCAGAGTATGATGACGAAGCCTTATTCTCATTCATGAACCGTGATACCGAGCCCTGAAAATGAGACAACGAATCAATAACTTTCTTTTTCGTCCTTATTCACTTTTATTCCTGTGTGTCTGTCTTTCTTTGTTGTGCACAGTTAATATAATTCAAACTTTAATCAGATAATCACAAAAACAAGCCCATCAGCAGAACTGTCTTCACTTGTTTGCTAATTGATTTGAAGGTGCCGCAGTCTGCATTCCTCAGGTTCACAAGTTCAGAAGAACATGCTCCTCTATCCTCCTCCTCCAGACTCCTATTTCCATCAAAGCAGAGGGATGGTTTACGCCCAATAAAGAAAGACTCAGCACTCATGGGGGTGTTGTTCTACCTCTTTGCAGGTGAGTTGACGGCTCTGGGGCCATTGCTGGGAAGCTCTAATACCGGATAAAAGTGGTTTGGACCAAATCCGAGGCGGAAATTTGTGTGTGTTTTTGCTGACTTGCTTGCCTTTGAGGTGCTCTTAGGGGGGGTTTGGTCTGTTTGTGGGTGAGTTTTGGGGTCTGTGAGCACTGCTGGGACACTCTAATCTTGATTGTATTTGCTTTTCAGGAAATCCTTGGTGGCAAACCGCACTTATGGCCTAGCTACGCAGCGCGTTTGGACCGAAGGCCGAGAAATATTGTAAGTAGGAGATGTTGCTTTTGGCCTGTTTGGGGGTGTTATGCTTTTTGGCGGGTGGGTTGGCGGGTCTTGGGCCATTCCTGGGAAGGTCTAATACCGGGTAGAAGTGGTTGGGACAAAATCTACGCCGATTTTTTTGTTGTTGCTATTTCTGACATTTTGCTCAATGTAGCGTTTTCGGGGGCCTGTTTGGGGGGCTTCCTGGTGTTTGTGGGTTGGTTTCGGGGTCTGGGAGCACTGCTGGCTATGGATACTTTACTTTGCAAGAGGTTTGAAGCCAATCCATGGTGGCAGAGGGGAGTTAGGGCCTAGCTGCAGAGCGCGCGCGGAGTGATTTGGGAAATTTGGGAAAAAATGACTAAGTCCCCATTTTTGTACGTTTGCTCTTTGGCTGTTTGGGGGTCTTCAACTCGTTTTCTCCAGGGTTGACGGCTCTGGGGCCATTGCTGGGAATTTCTAATACTGGATAAAAGTGGTTTGGACCAAATCCAAGGCGGAATTTTTTTGTGTTTTTGCTGACTTGCTTGCCTTTGAGTTGCTCTTAGGGGGGGTTCCGTCTGTTTGTGGGTGAGTTTTGGGGTCTGTGAGCACTGCTGGGACACTCTAATCTTGATTGCATTTGCTTTTCAGGAAATCCGTGGTGGCAAACCAGACTTATGGCCTAGCTACGCAGCGCGTTTGGACCGAAGGCCGAGAAATATTGTAAGTAGGAGATGTTGCTTTTGGCCTGTTTGGGGGTGTTATGCTTTTTGGCGGGTGGGTTGGCGGGTCTTGGGCCATTTCTGGGAAGGTCTAACACCGGGTAAAAGTGGTTGGGACAAAATCCACGCTGATTTTTTTTGCTACTTCTGACATTTTGCTCAATGTAGCGTTTTCGGGGGCCTGTTTTGGGGGCTTCATGGTGTTTGTGGGTGGGTTTCGGGGTCTGGGAGCACTGCGGCTATGGATACTTTACTTTGCAAGAGGTTTGAAGCCAATCCATGGTGGCAGAGGGGAGTTAGGACCTACCTGCAGAGCGCGCGCGGAGTGATTTGGGAAATTTGGGAAAAAATGACTAAGTCCCCATTTTTGTACGTTTGCTCTTTGGCTGTTTGGGGGTCTTCAACTCGTTTTCTCCAGGGTTGACGGCTCTGGGGCCATTGCTGGGAATTTCTAATACCGGATAAAAGTGTTTTGGACCAAATCCAAGGCGGAATTTTTTTTGTGTTTTTGCTGACTTGCTTGCCTTTGAGGTGCTCTTAGGGGGGGTTCCGTCTGTTTGTGGGTGAGTTTCGGGGTCTGTGAGCACTGCTGGGACACTCTAATCTTGATTGCATTTGCTTTTCAGGAAATCCGTGGTGGCAAACTGGACTTATGGCCTAGCTACGCAGCGCGTTTGGACCGAAGGCCGAGAAATATTGTGAGTAGGAGATGTTGCTTTTGGCCTGTTTGGGGGTGTTATGTTTTTTGGCGGGTGGGTTGGCGGGTCTTGGGCCATTCCTGGGAAGGTCTAATACCGGGTAGAAGTGGTTGGGACAAAATCCACACCGATTTTTTTTTTGCTATTTCTGACATTTTGCTCAATGTAGCGTTTTTGGGGGCCTGTTTGGGGGGCTTCCTGGTGTTTGTGGGTGGGTTTCGGGGTCTGGGAGCACTGCTGGCTATGGATACTTTACTTTGCAAGAGGTTTGAAGCCAATCCATGGTGACAGAGAGGAGTTAGGGCCTAGCTGCAGAGCGCGCGCGGAGTGATTTGGGAAATTTGGGAAAAAATGAATGTCCCCATTTTTGTACTTTTGCTCTTTGGCTGTTTGGGGGTCTTATACCCGTTTTCTCCTGGGTTGACTGCTCTGGGGCCATTGCTGGGAAGCTCTAATACCGGATAAAAGTGGTTTGGACCAAATCCAAGGCGGAAATTTTTGTGTGTTTTTGCTGACTTGCTTGCCTTTGAGGTGCTCTTAGGGGGGGTTCCGTCTGTTTGTGGGTGAGTTTCGGGGTCTGTGAGCACTGTTGGGACACTCTAATCTTGATTGCATTTGCTTTTCAGGAAATCGGTGGTGGCAAACTGGACTTATGGCCTAGCTACGCAGCGCGTTTGGACCGAAGGCCGAGAAATATTGTGAGTAGGAGATGTTGCTTTTGGCCTGTTTGGGGGTGTTATGCTTTTTGGCGGGTGGGTTGGCGGGTCTTGGGCCATTCCTGGGAAGGTCTAATACCGGGTAGAAGTGGTTGGGACAAAATCCACGCCGATTTTTGTTTTTGCTATTTCTGACATTTTGCTCAATGTAGAATTTTCGGGGGCCTGTTTGGGGGGCTTCCTGGTGTTTGTGGGTGGGTTTCGGGGTCTGGGAGCACTGCTGGCTATGGATACTTTACTTTGCAAGAGGTTTGAAGCCAATCCATGGTGGCAGAGGGGAGTTAGGGCCTAGCTGCAGAGCGCGCGCGGGGTGATTTGGGAAATTTGGGAAAAAATGACTAAGTCCCCATTTTTGTACTTTTGCTCTTTGGCTGTTTGGGGGTCTTCTACTCGTTTTCTCCTGGGTTGACGGCTCTGGGGCCATTGCTGGGAAGCTCTAATACCGGATAAAAGTGGTTTGGACCAAATCCAAGGCGGATTTTTTTTGTGTTTTTGCTGACTTGCTTGCCTTTGAGGTGCTCTTAGGGGGGGTTCCGTCTGTTTATGGGCGAGTTTCGGGGTCTGTGAGCACTGCTGGGACACTCTAATCTTGATTGCATTTGCTTTTCAGGAAATCCGTGGTGGCAAACCGGACTTATGGCCTAGCTACGCAGCGCATTTGGACCGAAGGCCGAGAAATATTGTAAGTAGGAGATGTTGCTTTTGGCCTGTTTGGGGGTGTTATGCTTTTTGGCGGGTGGGTTGGCGGGTCTTGGGCCATTCCTGGGAAGGTCTACTACCGGGTAGAAGTGGTTGGGACAAAATCCACGCCGATTTTTGTGTGTGCTATTTCTGACATTTTGCTCAATGTAGCATTTTCGGGGGCCTGTTTTGGGGGCTTCCTGGTGTTTGTGGGTGGGTTTCGGGGTCTGGGAGCACTGCGGCTATGGATACTTTACTTTGCAAGAGGTTTGAAGCAAATCCATGGTGGCAGAGGGGAGTTAGGGCCTAGCTGCAGAGCGCGCGGAGTGATTTGGGAAATTTGGGAAAAAATGACTAAGTCCCCATTTTTGTACTTTTGCTCTTTGGCTGTTTGGGGGTCTTCTACTCATTTTCTCCTGGGTTGACGGCTCTGGGGCCATTGCTGGGAAGCTCTAATATCGGATAAAAGTGGTTTGGACCAAATCCAAGGCGGAAATTTTTTTGTGTTTTTGCTGACTTGCTTGCCTTTGAGGTGCTCTTAGGGGGGGTTCCGTCTGTTTGTGGGTGAGTTTCGGGGTCTGTGAGCACTGCTGGGACACTCTAATCTTGATTGCATTTGCTTTTCAGGAAATCCGTGGTGGCAAACTGGACTTATGGCCTAGCTACGCAGCGCGTTTGGACCGAAGGCCGAGAAATATTGTGAGTAGGAGATTTTGCTTTTGGCCTGTTTGGGGGTGTTATACTTTTTGGCGGGTGGGTTGGCGGGTCTTGGGCCATTCCTGGGAAGGTCTAATACCGGGTAAAAGTGGTTGGGACAAAATCCACGCCGATTTTTTTTGTGCTATTTCTGACATTTTGCTCAATGTAGCGTTTTCGGGGGCCTGTTTGGGGGGCTTCCTGGTGTTTGTGGGTGGGTTTCGGGGTCTGGGAGCACTGCTGGCTATGAATACTTTACTTTGCAAGAGGTTTGAAGCCAATCCATGGTGGCAGAGGGGAGTTAGGGCCTAGCTGCAGAGCGCGCGCGGAGTGATCTGGGAAATTTGGGAAAAAATGACTAAGTCCCCATTTTTGTACGTTTGCTCTTTGGCTGTTTGGGGGTCTTCAACTCGTTTTCTCCAGGGTTGACGGCTCTGGGGCCATTGCTGGGAATTTCTAATACTGGATAAAAGTGGTTTGGACCAAATCCAAGGCGGAATTTTTTTTGTGTTTTTGCTGACTTGCTTGCCTTTGAGTTGCTCTTAGGGGGGGTTCTGTCTGTTTGTGGGTGAGTTTTGGGGTCTGTGAGCACTGCTGGGACACTCTAATCTTGATTGCATTTGCTTTTCAGGAAATCCGTGGTGGCAAACCGGACTTATGGCCTAGCTACGCAGCGCGTTTGGACCGAAGGCCGAGAAATATTGTAAGTAGGAGATGTTGCTTTTGGCCTGTTTGGGGGTGTTATGCTTTTTGGCGGGTGGGTTGGCGGGTCTAGGGCCATTTCTGGGAAGGTCTAACACCGGGTAAAAGTGGTTGGGACAAAATCCACGCCGATTTTTTTTGCTACTTCTGACATTTTGCTCAATGTAGCGTTTTCGGGGGCCTGTTTTGGGGGCTTCATGGTGTTTGTGGGTGGGTTTCGGGGTCTGGAGCACTGCGGCTATGGATACTTTACTTTGCAAGAGGTTTGAAGCAAATCCATGGTGGCAGAGGGGAGTTAGGGCCTAGCTGCAGAGCGCGCACGGAGTGATTTGGGAAATTTGGGAAAAAATGACTAAGTCCCCATTTTTGTACTTTTGCTCTTTGGCTGTTTGGGGGTCTTCTACTCGTTTTCTCCTGGGTTGACGGCTCTGGGGCCATTCCTGGGAAGCTCTAATACCGGATAAAAGTGTTTTGGACCAAATCCAGGGCGGAATTTTTTTTGTGTTTTTGCTGACTTGCTTGCCTTTGAGGTGCTCTTAGGGGGGGTTCCGTCTGTTTGTGGGTGAGTTTCGGGGTCTGTGAGCACTGCTGGGACACTCTAATCTTGATTGCATTTGCTTTTCAGGAAATCCGTGGTGGCAAACTGGACTTATGGCCTAGCTACGCAGCGCGTTTGGACCGAAGGCCGAGAAATATTGTGAGTAGGAGATGTTGCTTTTGGCCTGTTTGGGGGTGTTATGTTTTTTGGCGGGTGGGTTGGCGGGTCTTGGGCCATTCCTGGGAAGGTCTAATACCGGGTAGAAGTGGTTGGGACAAAATCCACACCGATTTTTCTTTTGCTATTTCTGACATTTTGCTCAATGTAGCCTTTTTGGGGGCCTGTTTGGGGGCTTCCTGGTGTTTGTGGGTGGGTTTCGGGGTCTGGGAGCACTGCTGGCTATGGATACTTTACTTTGCAAGAGGTTTGAAGCCAATCCATGGTGGCAGAGAGGAGTTAGGGCCTAGCTGCAGAGCGCGCGCGGAGTGATTTGGGAAATTTGGGAAAAAATGAATGTCCCCATTTTTGTACTTTTGCTCTTTGGCTGTTTGGGGGTCTTATACTCGTTTTCTCCTGGGTTGACTGCTCTGGGGCCATTGCTGGGAAGCTCTAATACCGGATAAAAGTGGTTTGGACCAAATCCAAGGCGGAAATTTGTGTGTGTTTTTGCTGACTTGCTTGCCTTTGAGGTGCTCTTAGGGGGGGTTCCGTCTGTTTGTGGGTGAGTTTCGGGGTCTGTGAGCACTGTTGGGACACTCTAATCTTGATTGCATTTGCTTTTCAGGAAATCCGTGGTGGCAAACTGGACTTATGGCCTAGCTACGCAGCGCGTTTGGACCGAAGGCCGAGAAATATTGTGAGTAGGAGATGTTGCTTTTGGCCTGTTTGGGGGTGTTATGCTTTTTGGCGGGTGGGTTGGCGGGTCTTGGGCCATTCCTGGGAAGGTCTAATACCGGGTAGAAGTGGTTGGGACAAAATCCACGCCGATTTTTGTTTTTGCTATTTCTGACATTTTGCTCAATGTAGAATTTTCGGGGGCCTGTTTGGGGGGCTTCCTGGTGTTTGTGGGTGGGTTTCGGGGTCTGGGAGCACTGCTGGCTATGGATACTTTACTTTGCAAGAGGTTTGAAGCCAATCTATGGTGGCAGAGGGGAGTTAGGGCCTAGCTGCAGAGCGCGCGCGGAGTGATTTGGGAAATTTGGGAAAAAATGAATGTCCCCATTTTTTTACTTTTGCTCTTTGGCTGTTTGGGGGTCTTCTACTCATTTTCTCCTGGGTTGACGGCTCTGGGGCCATTGCTGGGAAGCTCTAATACCGGATAAAAGTGGTTTGGACCAAATCCAAGGCGGAATTTTTTTTGTGTTTTTGCTGACTTGCTTGCCTTTGAGGTGCTCTTAGGGGGGGTTACGTCTGTTTGTGGGCGAGTTTCGGGGTCTGTGAGCACTGCTGGGACACTCTAATCTTGATTGCATTTGCTTTTCAGGAAATCCGTGGTGGCAAACCGGACTTATGGCCTAGCTACGCAGCGCATTTGGACCGAAGGCCGAGAAATATTGTAAGTAGGAGATGTTGCTTTTGGCCTGTTTGGGGGTGTTATGCTTTTTGGCGGGTGGGTTGGCGGGTCTTGGGCCATTCCTGGGAAGGTCTACTACCGGGTAGAAGTGGTTGGGACAAAATCCACGCCGATTTTTGTGTGTGCTATTTCTGACATTTTGCTCAATGTAGCATTTGCGGGGCCTGTTTTGGGGGCTTCCTGGTGTTTGTGGGTGGGTTTCGGGGTCTGGGAGCACTGCGGCTATGGATACTTTACTTTGCAAGAGGTTTGAAGCAAATCCATGGTGGCAGAGGGGAGTTAGGGCCTAGCTGCAGAGCGCGCGCGGAGTGATTTGGGAAATTTGGGAAAAAATGACTAAGTCCCCATTTTTGTACTTTTGCTCTTTGGCTGTTTGGGGGTCTTCTACTCGTTTTCTCCTGGGTTGACGGCTCTGGGGCCATTGCTGGGAAGCTCTAATACCGGATAAAAGTGGTTTGGACCAAATCCGAGGCGGAATTTTTTTTGTGTTTTTGCTGACTTGCTTGCCTTTGAGGTGCTCTTAGGGGGGTTCCGTCTGTTTGTGGGTGAGTTTCGAAGTCTGTGAGCACTGCTGGGACACTCTAATCTTGATTGCATTTGCTTTTCAGGAAATCCGTGGTGGCAAACCGGACTTATGGCCTAGCTACGCAGCGCGTTTGGACCGAAGGCCGAGAAATATTGTAAGTAGGAGATGTGGCGTTTGGCCTGTTTGGGGATGTTATGCTTTTTGGCGGGTGGGTTGGCAGGTCTTGGGCCATTTCTGGGAAGGTCTAATACCGGGTAGAAGTGGTTGGGACAAAATCCACGCCGATTTTTTTTTGCTATTTCTGACATTTTGCTCAATGTAGCGTTTTCGGGGGCCTGTTTTGGGGGCTTCATGGTGTTTGTGGGTGGGTTTCATGGTCTGGGAGCACTGCGGCTATGGATACGTTACTTTGCAAGAGGTTTGAAGCAAATCCATGGTGGCAGAGGGGAGTTAGGGCCTAGCTGCAGAGCGCGCGCGGAGTGATTTGGGAAATTTGGGAAAAAATGACTAAGTCCCCATTTTTGTACTTTTGCTCTTTGGCTGTTTGGGGGTCTTCTACTCGTTTTCTCCTGGGTTGACGGCTCTGGGGCCATTGCTGGGAAGCTCTAATACCGGATAAAAGTGTTTTGGACCAAATGCAAGGCGGAAATTTGTTTGTGTTTTTGCTGACTTGCTTGCCTTTGAGGTGCTCTTAGGGGGGGTTCTGTCTGTTTGTGGGTGAGTTTCGGGGTCTGTGAGCACTGCTGGGACACTCTAATCTTGATTGCATTTGCTTTTCAGGAAATCCGTGGTGCCAAACCGGACTTATGGCCTAGCTACGCAGCGCGTTTGGACCGAAGGCCGAGAAATATTGTGAGTAGGAGATGTTGCTTTTGGCCTGTTTGGGGGTGTTATGTTTTTTGGCGGGTGGGTTGGTGGGTCTTTGGCCATTCCTGGGAAGGTCTAATACCGGGTAGAAGTGGTTGGGACAAAATCCACGCCGATTTTTTTTGTTGCTATTTCTGACATTTTGCTCAATGTAGCGTTTTCGGGGGCCTGTTTGGGGGGCTTCCTGGTGTTTGTGGGTGGGTTTCGGGGTCTGGGAGCACTGCTGGCTATGGATACTTTACTTTGCAAGAGGTTTGAAGCCAATCCATGGTGGCAGAGAGGAGTTAGGGCCTAGCTGCAGAGCGCGCGCGGAGTGATTTGGGAAATTTGGGAAAAAATGAATGTCCCCATTTTTTTACTTTTGCTCTTTGGCTGTTTGGGGGTCTTATACTCGTTTTCTCCTGGGTTGACTGCTCTGGGGCCATTGCTGGGAAGCTCTAATACCGGATAAAAGTGGTTTGGACCAAATCCAAGGCGGAAATTTTTGTGTGTTTTTGCTGACTTGCTTGCCTTTGAGGTGCTCTTAAGGGGTGTTCCGTCTGTTTGTGGGTGAGTTTCGGGGTCTGTGAGCACTGCTGGGACACTCTAATCTTGATTGCATTTGCTTTTCAGGAAATCCGTGGTGGCAAACCGGACTTATGGCCTAGCTACGCAGCGCATTAGGACCGAAGGCCAGAAATATTGTAAGTAGGAGATGTTGCTTTTGGCCTGTTTGGGGGTGATATGCTTTTTGGCGGGTGGGTTGGCGGGTCTTGGGCCATTCCTGGGAAGGTCTAATACCGGGTAGAAGTGGTTGGGACAAAATCCACGCCGATTTTTGTTTTTGCTATTTCTGACATTTTGCTCAATGTAGCATTTTCGGGGGCCTGTTTGGGGGGCTTCCTGGTGTTTGTGGGTGGGTTTCGGGGTCTGGGAGCACTGCTGGCTATGGATACTTTACTTTGCAAGAGGTTTGAAGCCAATCCATGGTGGCAGAGGGGAGTTAGGGCCTAGCTGCAGAGCGCGCGCAGAGTGATTTGGGAAATTTGGGAAAAAATGACTAAGTCCCCATTTTTGTACTTTTGCTCTTTGGCTGTTTGGGGGTCTTCTACTCGTTTTCTCCTGGGTTGACGGCTCTGGGGCCATTGCTGGGAAGCTCTAATACCGGATAAAAGTGGTTTGGACCAAATCCAAGGCGGAATTTTTTGTGTGTTTTTGCTGACTTGCTTGCCTTTGAGGTGCTCTTAGGGGGGGTTACGTCTGTTTGTGGGCGAGTTTCGGGGTCTGTGAGCACTGCTGGGACACTCTAATCTTGATTGCATTTGCTTTTCAGGAAATCCGTGGTGGCAAACCGGACTTATGGCCTAGCTACGCAGCGCATTTGGACCGAAGGCCGAGAAATATTGTAAGTAGGAGATGTTGCTTTTGGCCTGTTTGGGGGTGTTATGCTTTTTGGCGGGTGGGTTGGCGGGTCTTGGGCCATTCCTGGGAAGGTCTACTACCGGGTAGAAGTGGTTGGGACAAAATCCACGTCGATTTTTGTGTGTGCTATTTCTGACATTTTGCTCAATGTAGCATTTTCGGGGGCCTGTTTTGGGGGCTTCCTGGTGTTTGTGGGTGGGTTTCGGGGTCTGGGAGCACTGCGGCTATGGATACTTTACTTTGCAAGAGGTTTGAAGCAAATCCATGGTGGCAGAGGGGAGTTAGGGCCTAGCTGCAGAGCGCGCGGAGTGATTTGGGAAATTTGGGAAAAAATGACTAAGTCCCCATTTTTGTACTTTTGCTCTTTGGCTGTTTGGGGGTCTTCTATTTGTTTTCTCCTGGGTTGACAGCTCTGGGGCCATTGCTGGGAAGCTCTAATATCGGATAAAAGTGGTTTGGACCAAATCCAAGGCGGAAATTTTTTTGTGTTTTTGCTGACTTGCTTGCCTTTGAGGTGCTCTTAGGGGGGGTTCCGTCTGTTTGTGGGTGAGTTTCGGGGTCTGTGAGCACTGCTGGGACACTCTAATCTTGATTGCATTTGCTTTTCAGGAAATCCGTGGTGGCAAACTGGACTTATGGCCTAGCTACGCAGCGCGTTTGGACCGAAGGCCGAGAAATATTGTGAGTAGGAGATGTTGCTTTTGGCCTGTTTGGGGGTGTTATACTTTTTGGCGGGTGGGTTGGCGGGTCTTGGGCCATTCCTGGGAAGGTCTAATACCGGGTAGAAGTGGTTGGGACAAAATCCACGCCGATTTTTGTTGTTGCTATTTCTGACATTTTGCTCAATGTAGCGTTTTCGGGGGCCTGTTTGGGGGGCTTCCTGGTGTTTGTGGGTGGGTTTCGGGGTCTGGGAGCACTGCTGGCTATGGATACTTTACTTTGCAAGAGGTTTGAAGCCAATCCATGGTGGCAGAGGGGAGTTAGGGCCTAGCTACAGAGCGCGCGCGGAGTGATTTGGGAAATTTGGGAAAAAATGAATGTCCCCATTTTTGTACTTTTGCTCTTTGGCTGTTTGGGGGTCTTCTACTCGTTTTCTCCTGGGTTGACGGCTCTGGGGCCATTGCTGGGAAGCTCTAATACCGGATAAAAGTGATTTGGACCAAATCCAAGGCGGAAATTTTTGTGTGTTTTTGCTGACTTGCTTGCCTTTGAGGTGCTCTTAGGGGGGGTTCCGTCTGTGGGTGAGTTTCGGGGTCTGTGAGCACTGCTGGGACACTCTAATCTTGATTGCATTTGCTTTTCAGGAAATCCGTGGTGGCAAGCTGGACTTATGGCCTAGCTACGCAGCGCGTTTGGACCGAAGGCCGAGAAATATTGTGAGTAGGAGATGTTGCTTTTGGCCTGTTTGGGGGTGTTATGCTTTTTGGCGGGTGGGTTGGCGGGTCTTGGGCCATTTCTGGGAAGGTCTAATACCGGGTAGAAGTGGTTGGGACAAAATCCACGCCGATTTTTTTTTGCTATTTCTGACATTTTGCTCAATGTAGTGTTTTCGGGGGCCTGTTTGGGGGGCTTCCTGGTGTTTGTGGGTGGGTTTCGGGGTCTGGGAGCACTGCTGGGTATGGATACTTTATTTTGCAAGAGGTTTGAAGCAAATCCATGGTGGCAGAGGGGAGTTAGGGCCTAGCTGCAGAGCGCGCGCGGAGTGATTTGGGAAATTTTGGGAAAAATGACTAAGTTCCCATTTTTGTACTTTTGCTCTTTGGCTGTTTGGGGGTCTTCTACTCATTTTCTCCTGGGTTGACGGCTCTGGGGCCATTGCTGGGAAGCTCTAATACCGGATAAAAGTGGTTTGGACCAAATCCGAGGCTGAACTTTTTTTGTGTTTTTGCTGACTTGCTTGCCTTTGAGGTGCTCTTAGGGGGGTTCCATCTGTTTGTGGGTGAGTTTCGAAGTCTGTGAGCACTGCTGGGACACTCTAATCTTGCTTGCATTTGCTTTTCAGGAAATCCGTGGTGGCAAACCGGACTTACGGCCTAGCTACGCAGCGCATTTGGACCGAAGGCCGAGAAATATTGTAAGTAGGAGATGTTGCTTTTGGCCTGTTTGGGGGTGTTATGCTTTTTGGCGGGTGGGTTGGCGGGTCTTGGGCCATTCCTGGGAAGGTCTACTACCGGGTAGAAGTGGTTGGGACAAAATCCACGTCGATTTTTGTGTGTGCTATTTCTGACATTTTGCTCAATGTAGCATTTTCGGGGGCCTGTTTTGGGGGCTTCCTGGTGTTTGTGGGTGGGTTTCGGGGTCTGGGAGCAGTGCGGCTATGGATACTTTACTTTGCAAGAGGTTTGAAGCAAATCCATGGTGGCAGAGGGGAGTTAGGGCCTAGCTGCAGAGCGCGCGCGGAGTGATTTGGGAAATTTGGGAAAAAATGACTAAGTCCCCATTTTTGTACTTTTGCTCTTTGGCTGTTTGGGGGTCTTCTACTCGTTTTCTCCTGGGTTGACAGCTCTGGGGCCATTGCTGGGAAGCTCTAATATCGGATAAAAGTGGTTTGGACCAAATCCAAGGCGGAAATTTTTTTGTGTTTTTGCTGACTTGCTTGCCTTTGAGGTGCTCTTAGGGGGGGTTCCGTCTGTTTGTGGGTGAGTTTCGGGGTCTGTGAGCACTGCTGGGACACTCTAATCTTGATTGCATTTGCTTTTCAGGAAATCCGTGGTGGCAAACTGGACTTATGGCCTAGCTACGCAGCGCGTTTGGACCGAAGGCCGAGAAATATTGTGAGTAGGAGATTTTGCTTTTGGCCTGTTTGGGGGTGTTATGCTTTTTGGCGGGTGGGTTGGCGGGTCTTGGGCCATTCCTGGGAAGGTCTAATACCGGGTGAAGTGGTTGGGACAAAATCCACGCCGATTTTTTGTGTGCTATTTCTGACATTTTGCTCAATGTAGCGTTTTCGGGGGCCTGTTTGGGGGGCTTCCTGGTGTTTGTGGGTGGGTTTCGGGGTCTGGGAGCACTGCTGGCTATGGATACTTTACTTTGCAAGAGGTTTGAAGCCAATCCATGGTGGCAGAGGGGAGTTAGGGCCTAGCTGCAGAGCGCGCGCGGAGTGATTTGGGAAATTTGGGAAAAAATGAATGTCCCCATTTTTGTACTTTTGCTCTTTGGCTGTTTGGGGGTCTTCTACTCGTTTTCTCCTGGGTTGACGGCTCTGGGGCCATTGCTGGGTAGCTCTAATACCGGATAAAAGTGATTTGGACCAAATCCAAGGCGGAAATTTTTGTGTGTTTTTGCTGACTTGCTTGCCTTTGAGGTGCTCTTAGGGGGGGTTCCGTCTGTGGGTGAGTTTCGGGGTCTGTGAGCACTGCTGGGACACTCTAATCTTGATTGCATTTGCTTTTCAGGAAATCCGTGGTGGCAAGCTGGACTTATGGCCTAGCTACGCAGCGCGTTTGGACCGAAGGCCGAGAAATATTGTGAGTAGGAGATGTTGCTTTTGGCCTGTTTGGGGGTGTTATGCTTTTTGGCGGGTGGGTTGGCGGGTCTTGGGCCATTTCTGGGAAGGTCTAATACCGGGTAGAAGTGGTTGGGACAAAATCCACGCCCATTTTTTTTTGCTATTTCTGACATTTTGCTCAATGTAGCGTTTTCGGGGGCCTGTTTGGGGGGCTTCCTGGTGTTTGTGGGTGGGTTTCGGGGTCTGGGAGCACTGCTGGCTATGGATACTTTACTTTGCAAGAGGTTTGAAGCAAATCCATGGTGGCAGAGGGGAGTTAGGGCCTAGCTGCAGAGCGCGCGCGGAGTGATTTGGGAAATTTGGGGAAAAATGACTAAGTTCCCATTTTTGTACTTTTGCTCTTTGGCTGTTTGGGGGTCTTCTACTCGTTTTCTCCTGGGTTGACGGCTCTGGGGCCATTGCTGGGAAGCTCTAATACCGGATAAAAGTGGTTTGGACCAAATCCGAGGCGGAACTTTTTTTGTGTTTTTGCTGACTTGCTTGCCTTTGAGGTACTCTTAGGGGGGTTCCATCTGTTTGTGGGTGAGTTTCGAAGTCTGTGAGCACTGCTGGGACACTCTAATCTTGCTTGCATTTGCTTTTCAGGAAATCCGTGGTGGCAAACCGGACTTACGGCCTAGCTACGCAGCGCGTTTGGACCGAAGGCCGAGAAATATTGTAAGTAGGAGAAGTTGCTTTTGGCCTGTTTGGGGGTGTTATGCTTTTTGGCGGGTGGGTTGGCGGGTCTTGGGCCATTCCTGGGAAGGTCTAATACCGGGTAGAAGTGGTTGGGACAAAATCCACGCCGATTTTTTTGTTGCTATTTCTGACATTTTGCTCAATGTAGCGTTTTCGGGGGCCTATTTTGGGGGCTTCATGGTGTTTGTGGGTGGGTTTCGGGGTCTGGGAGCACTGCGGCTCTGGATACTTTACTTTGCAAGAGGTTTGAAGCAAATCCATGGTGGCAGAGGGGAGTTAGGGCCTAGCTGCAGAGCGCGCGGAGTGATTTGGGAAATTTGGGAAAAAATGACTAAGTCCCCATTTTTGTACTTTTGCTCTTTGGCTGTTTGGGGGTCTTCTACTCGTTTTCTCCTGGGTTGACGGCTCTGGGGCCATTGCTGGGAAGCTCTAATACCGGATAAAAGTGTTTTGGACCAAATCCAAGGCGGAAATGTTTGTGTGTTTTTGCTGACTTGCTTGCCTTTGAGGTGCTCTTAGGGGGGGTTCCGTCTGTTTGTGGGTGAGTTTCGGGGTCTGTGAGCACTGCTGGGACACTCTAATCTTGATTGCATTTGCTTTTCAGGAAATCCGTGGTGGCAAACTGGACTTATGGCCTAGCTACGCAGCGCGTTTGGATCGAAGGCCGAGAAATATTGTGAGTAGGAGATGTTGCTTTTGGCCTGTTTGGGGGTGTTATGTTTTTTGACGGGTGGGTTGGCGGGTCTTGGGCCATTCCTGGGAAGGTCTAATACCGGGTAGAAGTGGTTGGGACAAAATCCACCCCGATTTTTTTTTGTTTTTTTGCTATTTCTGACATTTTGCTCAATGTAGCGTTTTTGGGGGCCTGTTTGGGGGGCTTCCTGGTGTTTGTGGGTGGGTTTCGGGGTCTGGGAGCACTGCTGGCTATGGATACTTTACTTTGCAAGAGGTTTGAAGCCAATCCATGGTGGCAGAGAGGAGTTAGGGCTTAGCTGCAGAGCGCGCGCGGAGTGATTTGGGAAATTTGGGAAAAAATGATTGTCCCCATTTTTGTACTTTTGCTCTTTGGCTGTTTGGGGGTCTTATACTCGTTTTCTCCTGGGTTGACTGCTCTGGGGCCATTGCTGGGAAGCTCTAATACCGGATAAAAGTGGTTTGGACCAAATCCAAGGCGGAAATTTTTGTGTGTTTTTGCTGACTTGCTTGCCTTTGAGGTGCTCTTAGGGGGGGTTCCGTCTGTTTGTGGGTGAGTTTCGGGGTCTGTGAGCACTGTTGGGACACTCTAATCTTGATTGCATTTGCTTTTCAGGAAATCCGTGGTGGCAAACTGGACTTATGGCCTAGCTACGCAGCGCGTTTGGACCGAAGGCCGAGAAATATTGTGAGTAGGAGATGTTGCTTTTGGCCTGTTTGGGGGTGTTATGCTTTTTGGCGGGTGGGTTGGCGGGTCTTGGGCCATTCCTGGGAAGGTCTAATACCGGGTAGAAGTGGTTGGGACAAAATCCACGCCGATTTTTGTTTTTGCTATTTCTGACATTTTGCTCAATGTAGCATTTTCGGGGGCCTGTTTGGGGGGCTTCCTGGTGTTTGTGGGTGGGTTTCGGGGTCTGGGAGCACTGCTGGCTATGGATACTTTACTTTGCAAGAGGTTTGAAGCCAATCCATGGTGGCAGAGGGGAGTTAGGGCCTAGCTGCAGAGCGCGCGCGGAGTGATTTGGGAAAAAATGACTAAGTCCCCATTTTTGTACTTTTGCTCTTTGGCTGTTTGGGGGTCTTCTACTCGTTTTCTCCTGGGTTGACGGCTCTGGGGCCATTGCTGGGAAGCTCTAATACCGGATAAAAGTGGTTTGGACCAAATCCAAGGCGGAATTTTTTTGTGTTTTTGCTGACTTGCTTGCCTTTGAGGTGCTCTTAGGGGGGGTTCCGTCTGTTTGTGGGCGAGTTTCGGGGTCTGTGAGCACTGCTGGGACACTCTAATCTTGATTGCATTTGCTTTTCAGGAAATCCGTGGTGGCAAACCGGACTTATGGCCTAGCTACGCAGCGCATTTGGACCGAAGGCCGAGAAATATTGTAAGTAGGAGATGTTGCTTTTGACCTGTTTGGGGGTGTTATGCTTTTTGGCGGGTGGGTTGGCGGGTCTTGGGCCATTCCTGGGAAGGTCTACTACCGGGTAGAAGTGGTTGGGACAAAATCCACGTCGATTTTTGTGTGTGCTATTTTTGACATTTTGCTCAATGTAGCATTTTCGGGGGCCTGTTTTGGGGGCTTCCTGGTGTTTGTGGGTGGGTTTCGGGGTCTGGGAGCACTGCGGCTATGGATACTTTACTTTGCAAGAGGTTTGAAGCAAATCCATGGTGGCAGAGGGGAGTTAGGGCCTAGCTGCAGAGCGCGCGGAGTGATTTGGGAAATTTGGGAAAAAATGACTAAGTCCCCATTTTTGTACTTTTGCTCTTTGGCTGTTTGGGGGTCTTCTACTCGTTTTCTCCTGGGTTGACGGCTCTGGGGCCATTGCTGGGAAGCTCTAATACCGGATAAAAGTGTTTTGGACCAAATCCAAGGCGGAAATGTTTGTGTGTTTTTGCTGACTTGCTTGCCTTTGAGGTGCTCTTAGGGGGGGTTCCGTCTGTTTGTGGGTGAGTTTCGGGGTCTGTGAGCACTGCTGGGACACTCTAATCTTGATTGCATTTGCTTTTCAGGAAATCCGTGGTGGCAAACTGGACTTATGGCCTAGCTACGCAGCGCGTTTGGACCGAAGGCCGAGAAATATTGTGAGTAGGAGATGTTGCTTTTGGCCTGTTTGGGGGTGTTATGCTTTTTGGCGGGTGGGTTGGCGGGTCTTGGGCCATTCCTGGGAAGGTCTAATACCGGGTAGAAGTGGTTGGGACAAAATCCACGCCGATTTTTTTTGTTGCTATTTCTGACATTTTGCTCAATGTAGCGTTTTCGGGGGCCTGTTTGGGGGGCTTCCTGGTGTTTGTGGGTGGGGTTCGGGGTCTGGGAGCACTGCGGGCTATGGATACTTTACTTTGCAAGAGGTTTGAAGCCAATCCATGGTGGCAGAGTGGAGTTAGGGCCTAGCTGCAGAGCGCGCGCGGAGTGATTTGGGAAATTTGGGAAAAAATGAATGTCCCCATTTTTGTACTTTTGCTCTTTGGCTGTTTGGGGGTCTTCTACTCGTTTTCTCCTGGGTTGACGGCTCTGGGGCCATTGCTGGGAAGCTCTAATCCCGGATAAATGTGGTTTGGACCAAATAAAAGGCGGAATTTTTTTTGTGTTTTTGCTGACTTGCTTGCCTTTGAGGTGCTCTTAGGGGGGGTTCCGTCTGTTTGTGGGTGAGTTTCGGGGTCTGTGAGCACTGCTGGGACACTCTAATCTTGATTGCATTTGCTTTTCAGGAAATCCGTGGTGGCAAACTGGACTTATGGCCTAGCTACGCAGCGCGTTTGGACCGAAGGCCGAGAAATATTGTGAGTAGGAGATGTTGCTTTTGGCCTGTTTGGGGGTGTTATGTTTTTTGACGGGTGGGTTGGCGGGTCTTGGGCCATTCCTGGGAAGGTCTAATACCGGGTAGAAGTGGTTGGGACAAAATCCACACCGATTTTTTTTTGTTTTTTTGCTATTTCTGACATTTTGCTCAATGTAGCGTTTTTGGGGGCCTGTTTGGGGGGCTTCCTGGTGTTTGTGGGTGGGTTTCGGGGTCTGGGAGCACTGCTGGCTATGGATACTTTACTTTGCAAGAGGTTTGAAGCCAATCCATGGTGGCAGAGAGGAGTTAGGGCTTAGCTGCAGAGCGCGCGCGGAGTGATTTGGGAAATTTGGGAAAAAATGAATGTCCCCATTTTTGTACTTTTGCTCTTTGGCTGTTTGGGGGTCTTATACTCGTTTTCTCCTGGGTTGACTGCTCTGGGGCCATTGCTGGGAAGCTCTAATACCGGATAAAAGTGGTTTGGACCAAATCCAAGGCGGAAATTTTTGTGTGTTTTTGCTGACTTGCTTGCCTTTGAGGTGCTCTTAGGGGGGGTTCCGTCTGTTTGTGGGTGAGTTTCGGGGTCTGTGAGCACTGTTGGGACACTCTAATCTTGATTGCATTTGCTTTTCAGGAAATCCGTGGTGGCAAACTGGACTTATGGCCTAGCTACGCAGCGCATTTGGACCGAAGGCCGAGAAATATTGTGAGTAGGAGATGTTGCTTTTGGCCTGTTTGGGGGTGTTATGCTTTTTGGCGGGTGGGTTGGCGGGTCTTGGGCTATTCCTGGGAAGGTCTAATACCGGGTAGAAGTGGTTGGGACAAAATCCACGCCGATTTTTGTTTTTGCTATTTCTGACATTTTGCTCAATGTAGCATTTTCGGGGGCCTGTTTGGGGGGCTTCCTGGTGTTTGTGGGTGGGTTTCGGGGTCTGGGAGCACTGCTGGCTATGGATACTTTACTTTGCAAGAGGTTTGAAGCCAATCCATGGTGGCAGAGGGGAGTTAGGGCCTAGCTGCAGAGCGCGCGGAGTGATTTGGGAAATTTGGGAAAAAATGACTAAGTCCCCATTTTTGTACTTTTGCTCTTTGGCTGTTTGGGGGTCTTCTACTCGTTTTCTCCTGGGTTGACGGCTCTGGGGCCATTGCTGGGAAGCTCTAATACCGGATAAAAGTGGTTTGGACCAAATCCAAGGTGGAATTTTTTTTGTGTTTTTGCTGACTTGCTTGCCTTTGAGGTGCTCTTAGGGGGGGTTCCGTCTGTTTGTGGGCGAGTTTCGGGGTCTGTGAGCACTGCTGGGACACTCTAATCTTGATTGCATTTGCTTTTCAGGAAATCCGTGGTGGCAAACCGGACTTATGGCCTAGCTACGCAGCGCATTTGGACCGAAGGCCGAGAAATATTGTAAGTAGGAGATGTTGCTTTTGACCTGTTTGGGGGTGTTATGCTTTTTGGCGGGTGGGTTGGCGGGTCTTGGGCCATTCCTGGGAAGGTCTACTACCGGGTAGAAGTGGTTGGGACAAAATCCACGTCGATTTTTGTGTGTGCTATTTTTGACATTTTGCTCAATGTAGCATTTTCGGGGGCCTGTTTTGGGGGCTTCCTGGTGTTTGTGGGTGGGTTTCGGGGTCTGGGAGCACTGCGGCTATGGATACTTTACTTTGCAAGAGGTTTGAAGCAAATCCATGGTGGCAGAGGGGAGTTAGGGCCTAGCTGCAGAGCGCGCGCGGAGTGATTTGGGAAATTTGGGAAAAAATGACTAAGTCCCCATTTTTGTACTTTTGCTCTTTGGCTGTTTGGGGGTCTTCTACTCGTTTTCTCCTGGGTTGACGGCTCTGGGGCCATTGCTGGGAAGCTCTAATATCGGATAAAAGTGGTTTGGACCAAATCCAAGGCGGAAATGTTTTTGTGTTTTTGCTGACTTGCTTGCCTTTGAGGTGCTCTTAGGGGGGGTTCCGTCTGTTTGTGGGTGAGTTTCGGGGTCTGTGAGCACTGCTGGGACACTCTAATCTTGATTGCATTTGCTTTTCAGGAAATCCGTGGTGGCAAACTGGACTTATGGCCTAGCTACGCAGCGCGTTTGGACCGAAGGCCGAGAAATATTGTGAGTAGGAGATTTTGCTTTTGGCATGTTTGGGGGTGTTTTGCTTTTTGGCGGGTGGGTTGGCGGGTCTTGGGCCATTCCTTGGAAGGTCTAATACCGGGTAGAAGTGGTTGGGACAAAATCCACGCCGATTTTTTTTGTGCTATTTCTGACATTTTGCTCAATGTAGCATTTTCGGGGGCCTGTTTGGGGGGCTTCCTGGTGTTTGTGGGTGGGTTTCGGGGTCTGGGAGCACTGCTGGCTATGGATACTTTACTTTGCAAGAGGTTTGAAGCCAATCCATGGTGGCAGAGGGGAGTTAGGGCCTAGCTGCAGAGCGCGCGCGGAGTGATTTGGGAAATTTGGGAAAAAATGAATAAGTCCCCATTTTTGTACTTTTGCTCTTTGGCTGTTTGGGGGTCTTCTACTCGTTTTCTCCTGGGTTGACGGCTCTGGGGCCATTGCTGGGAAGCTCTAATACCGAATAAAAGTGGTTTGGACCAAATCCAAGGCGGAAATTTTTGTGTGTTTTTGCTGACTTGCTTGCCTTCGAGGTGCTCTTAGGGGGGTTCTGTCTGTTTGTGGGTGAGTTTCGGGGTCTGTGAGCACTGCTGGGACACTCTAATCTTGATTGCATTTGCTTTTCAGGAAATCTGTGGTGGCAAACTGGACTTATGGCCTAGCTACGCAGCGCGTTTGGACCGAAGGCCGAGAAATATTGTGAGTAGGAGATGTTGCTTTTGGCCTGTTTGGGGGTGTTATGCTTTTTGGCGGGTGGGTTGGCGGATCTTGGGCCATTCCTGGGAAGGTCTAATACCGGGTAGAAGTGGTTGGGACAAAATCCACGCCGATTTTTTTTGTTGCTATTTCTGACATTTTGCTCAATGTAGCATTTTCGGGGGCCTGTTTGGGGGGCTTCCTGGTGTTTGTGGTGGGTTTCGGGGTCTGGGAGCACTGCTGGCTATGGATACTTTACTTTGCAAGAGGTTTGAAGCCAATCCATGGTGGCAGAGGGGAGTTAGGGCCTAGCTACAGAGCGCGCGCGGAGTGATTTGGGAAATTTGGGAAAAAATGAATGTCCCCATTTTTGTACTTTTGCTCTTTGGCTGTTTGGGGGTCTTCTACTCGTTTTCTCCTGGGTTGACGGCTCTGGGGCCATTGCTGGGAAGCTCTAATACCGGATAAAAGTGATTTGGACCAAATCCAAGGCGGAAATTTTTGTGTGTTTTTGCTGACTTGCTTGCCTTTGAGGTGCTCTTAGGGGGGGTTCCGTCTGTGGGTGAGTTTCGGGGTCTGTGAGCACTGCTGGGACACTCTAATCTTGATTGCATTTGCTTTTCAGGAAATCCGTGGTGGCAAGCTGGACTTATGGCCTAGCTACGCAGCGCGTTTGGACCGAAGGCCGAGAAATATTGTGAGTAGGAGATGTTGCTTTTGGCCTGTTTGGGGGTGTTATGCTTTTTGGCGGGTGGGTTGGCGGGTCTTGGGCCATTTCTGGGAAGGTCTAATACCGGGTAGAAGTGGTTGGGACAAAATCCACGCCGATTTTTTTTTGCTATTTCTGACATTTTGCTCAATGTAGCGTTTTTGGGGGCCTGTTTGGGGGGCTTCCTGGTGTTTGTGGGTGGGTTTCGGGGTCTGGGAGCACTGCTGGCTATGGATACTTTACTTTGCAAGAGGTTTGAAGCAAATCCATGGTGGCAGAGGGGAGTTAGGGCCTAGCTGCAGAGCGCGCGCGGAGTGATTTGGGAAATTTGGGGAAAAATGACTAAGTTCCCATTTTTGTACTTTTGCTCTTTGGCTGTTTGGGGGTCTTCTACTCGTTTTCTCCTGGGTTGACGGCTCTGGGGCCATTGCTGGGAAGCTCTAATACCGGATAAAAGTGGTTTGGACCAAATCCGAGGCGGCACTTTTTTTGTGCTTTTGCTGACTTGCTTGCCTTTGAGGTGCTCTTAGGGGGGTTCCATCTGTTTGTGGGTGAGTTTCGAAGTCTGTGAGCACTGCTGGGACACTCTAATCTTGCTTGCATTTGCTTTTCAGGAAATCCGTGGTGGCAAACCGGACTTACGGCCTAGCTACGCAGCGCGTTTGGACCGAAGGCCGAGAAATATTGTAAGTAGGAGAAGTTGCTTTTGGCCTGTTTGGGGGTGTTATGCTTTTTGGCGGGTGGGTTGGCGGGTCTTGGGCCATTCCTGGGAAGGTCTAATACCGGGTAGAAGTGGTTGGGACAAAATCCACGCCGATTTTTTTGTTGCTATTTCTGACATTTTGCTCAATGTAGCGTTTTCGGGGGCCTGTTTTGGGGGCTTCATGGTGTTTGTGGGTGGGTTTCGGGGTCTGGGAGCACTGCGGCTCTGGATACTTTACTTTGCAAGAGGTTTGAAGCAAATCCATGGTGGCAGAGGGGAGTTAGGGCCTAGCTGCAGAGCGCGCGGAGTGATTTGGGAAATTTGGGAAAAAATGACTAAGTCCCCATTTTTGTACTTTTGCTCTTTGGCTGTTTGGGGGTCTTCTACTCGTTTTCTCCTGGGTTGACGGCTCTGGGGCCATTGCTGGGAAGCTCTAATACCGGATAAAAGTGTTTTGGACCAAATCCAAGGCGGAAATTTTTGTGTGTTTTTGCTGACTTGCTTGCCTTTGAGGTGCTCTTAGGGGGGGTTCCGTCTGTTTGTGGGTGAGTTTCGGGGTCTGTGAGCACTGCTGGGACACTCTAATCTTGATTGCATTTGCTTTTCAGGAAATCCGTGGTGGCAAACTGGACTTATGGCCTAGCTACGCAGCGCGTTTGGACCGAAGGCCGAGAAATATTGTGAGTAGGAGATGTTGCTTTTGGCCTGTTTGGGGGTGTTATGCTTTTTGGCGGGTGGGTTGGCGGGTCTCGGGCCATTCCTGGGAAGGTCTAATACCGGGTAGAAGTGGTTGGGACAAAATCCACGCCGATTTTTTTTTTGCTATTTCTGACATTTTGCTCAATGTAGCGTTTTCGGGGGCCTGTTTGGGGGGCTTCCTGGTGTTTGTGGGTGGGGTTCGGGGTCTGGGAGCACTGCTGGCTATGGATACTTTACTTTGCAAGAGGTTTGAAGCCAATCCATGGTGGCAGAGTGGAGTTAGGGCCTAGCTGCAGAGCGCGCGCGGAGTGATTTGGGAAATTTGGGAAAAAATGAATGTCCCCATTTTTGTACTTTTGCTCTTTGGCTGTTTGGGGGTCTTCTACTCGTTTTCTCCTGGGTTGACGGCTCTGGGGCCATTGCTGGGAAGCTCTAATCCCGGATAAATGTGGTTTGGACCAAATCCAAGGCGGAAATTTTTGTGTGTTTTTGCTGACTTGCTTGCCTTTGAGGTGCTCTTAGGGGGGTTCCGTCTGTTTGTGGGTGAGTTTCGGGGCCTGTGAGCACTGCTGGGACACTCTAATCTTGATCGCATTTGCTTTTCAGGAAATCCGTGGTGGCAAACTGGACTTATGGCCTAGCTACGCAGCGCGTTTGGACCGAAGGCCGAGAAATATTGTGAGTAGGAGATGTTGCTTTTGGCCTGTTTGGGGGTGTTATGCTTTTTGGCGGGTGGGTTGGCGGGTCTTGGGCCATTCCTGGGAAGGTCTAATACCGGGTAGAAGTGGTTGGGACAAAATCCACGCCGATTTTTTTTGCTATTTTTGACATTTTGCTCAATGTAGCGTTTTCGGGGGGCTGTTTTGGGGGCTTCATGGTGTTTGTGGGTGGGTTTCGGGGTCTGGGAGCACTGCGGCTATGAATACTTTACTTTGCAAGAGGTTTGAAGCAAATCCATGGTGGCAGAGGGGAGTTAGGGCCTAGCTGCAGAGCGCGCGCGGAGTGATTTGGGAAATTTGGGGAAAAATGACTAAGTTCCCATTTTTGTACTTTTGCTCTTTGGCTGTTTGGGGGTCTTCTACTCGTTTTCTCCTGGGTTGACGGCTCTGGGGCCATTGCTGGGAAGCTCTAATACCGGATAAAAGTGGTTTGGACCAAATCCAAGGCGGAACTTTTTTTGTGTTTTTGCTGACTTGCTTGCCTTTGAGGTGCTCTTAGGGGGGTTCCATCTGTTTGTGGGTGAGTTTCGAAGTCTGTGAGCACTGCTGGGACACTCTAATCTTGCTTGCATTTGCTTTTCAGGAAATCCGTGGTGGCAAACCGGACTTACGGCCTAGCTACGCAGCGCGTTTGGACCGAAGGCCGAGAAATATTGTAAGTAGGAGAAGTTGCTTTTGGCCTGTTTGGGGGTGTTATGCTTTTTGGCGGGTGGGTTGGCGGGTCTTGGGCCATTCCTGGGAAGGTCTAATACCGGGTAGAAGTGGTTGGGACAAAATCCACGCCGATTTTTTTGTTGCTATTTCTGACATTTTGCTCAATGTAGCGTTTTCGGGGGCCTGTTTTGGGGGCTTAATGGTGTTTGTGGGTGGGTTTCGGGGTCTGGGAGCACTGCGGCTCTGGATACTTTACTTTGCAAGAGGTTTGAAGCAAATCCATGGTGGCAGAGGGGAGTTAGGGCCTAGCTGCAGAGCGCGCGGAGTGATTTGGGAAATTTGGGAAAAAATGACTAAGTCCCCATTTTTGTACTTTTGCTCTTTGGCTGTTTGGGGGTCTTCTACTCGTTTTCTCCTGGGTTGACGGCTCTGGGGCCATTGCTGGGAAGCTCTAATACCGGATAAAAGTGTTTTGGACCAAATCCAAGGCGGAAATTTTTGTGTGTTTTTGCTGACTTGCTTGCCTTTGAGGTGCTCTTAGGGGGGGTTCCGTCTGTTTGTGGGTGAGTTTCGGGGTCTGTGAGCACTGCTGGGACACTCTAATCTTGATTGCATTTGCTTTTCAGGAAATCCGTGGTGGCAAACTGGACTTATGGCCTAGCTACGCAGCGCGTTTGGACCGAAGGCCGAGAAATATTGTGAGTAGGAGATGTTGCTTTTGGCCTGTTTGGGGGTGTTATGCTTTTTGGCGGGTGGATTGGCGGGTCTTGGGCCATTCCTGGGAAGGTCTAATACCGGGTAGAAGTGGTTGGGACAAAATCCACGCCGATTTTTTTTTTGCTATTTCTGACATTTTGCTCAATGTAGCGTTTTCGGGTCCTGTTTGGGGGGCTTCCTGGTGTTTGTGGGTGGGGTTCGGGGTCTGGGAGCACTGCTGGCTATGGATACTTTACTTTGCAAGAGGTTTGAAGCCAATCCATGGTGGCAGAGTGGAGTTAGGGCCTAGCTGCAGAGCGCGCGCGGAGTGATTTGGGAAATTTGGGAAAAAATGAATGTCCCCATTTTTGTACTTTTGCTCTTTGGCTGTTTGGGGGTCTTCTACTCGTTTTCTCCTGGGTTGACGGCTCTGGGGCCATTGCTGGGAAGCTCTAATCCCGGATAAAATTGGTTTGGACCAAATCCAAGGCGGAAATTTCTGTGTGTTTTTGCTGACTTGCTTGCCTTTGAGGTGCTCTTAGGGGGGTTCCGTCTGTTTGTGGGTGAGTTTCGGGGCCTGTGAGCACTGCTGGGACACTCTAATCTTGATTGCATTTGCTTTTCAGGAAATCCGTGGTGGCAAACTGGACTTATGGCCTAGCTACGCAGCGCGTTTGGACTGAAGGCCGAGAAATATTGTGAGTAGGAGATGTTGCTTTTGGCCTGTTTGGGGGTGTTATGCTTTTTGGCGGGTGGGTTGGCAGGTCTTGGGCCATTCCTGGGAAGGTCTAATACCGGGTAGAAGTGGTTGGGACAAAATCCACGCCGATTTTTTTTGCTATTTCTGACATTTTGCTCAATGTAGCGTTTTCGGGGGCCTGTTTTGGGGGCTTCATGGTGTTTGTGGGTGGGTTTTGGGGTCTCGGAGCACTGCGGCTATGAATACTTTACTTTGCAAGAGGTTTGAAGCAAATCCATGGTGGCAGAGGGGAGTTAGGGCCTAGCTGCAGAGCGCGCGCGGAGTGATTTGGGAAATTTGGGGAAAAATGACTAAGTTCCCATTTTTGTACTTTTGCTCTTTGGCTGTTTGGGGGTCTTCTACTCGTTTTCTCCTGGGTTGACGGCTCTGGGGCCATTGCTGGGAAGCTCTAATACCGGATAAAAGTGGTTTGGACCAAATCCGAGGCGGAACTTTTTTTGTGTTTTTGCTGACTTGCTTGCCTTTGAGGTGCTCTTAGGGGGGTTCCATCTGTTTGTGGGTGAGTTTCGAAGTCTGTGAGCACTGCTGGGACACTCTAATCTTGCTTGCATTTGCTTTTCAGGAAATCCGTGGTGGCAAACCGGACTTACGGCCTAGCTACGCAGCGCGTTTGGACCGAAGGCCGAGAAATATTGTAAGTAGGAAAAGTTGCTTTTGGCCTGTTTGGGGGTGTTATGCTTTTTGGCGGGTGGGTTGGCGGGTCTTGGGCCATTCCTGGGAAGGTCTAATACCGGGTAGAAGTGGTTGGGACAAAATCCACGCCGATTTTTTTGTTGCTATTTCTGACATTTTGCTCAATGTAGCGTTTTCGGGGGCCTGTTTTGGGGGCTTCATGGTGTTTGTGGGTGGGTTTCGGGGTCTGGGAGCACTGCGGCTCTAGATACTTTACTTTGCAAGAGGTTTGAAGCAAATCCATGGTGGCAGAGGGGAGTTAGGGCCTAGCTGCAGAGCGCGCGGAGTGATTTGGGAAATTTGGGAAAAAATGACTAAGTCCCCATTTTTGTACTTTTGCTCTTTGGCTGTTTGGGGGTCTTCTACTCGTTTTCTCCTGGGTTGACGGCTCTGGGGCCATTGCTGGGAAGCTCTAATACCGGATAAAAGTGTTTTGGACCAAATCCAAGGCAGAAATTTTTGTGTGTTTTTGCTGACTTGCTTGCCTTTGAGGTGCTCTTAGGGGGGGTTCCGTCTGTTTGTGGGTGAGTTTCGGGGTCTGTGAGCACTGCTGGGACACTCTAATCTTGATTGCATTTGCTTTTCAGGAAATCCGTGGTGGCAAACTGGACTTATGGCCTAGCTACGCAGCGCGTTTGGACCGAAGGCCGAGAAATATTGTGAGTAGGAGATGTTGCTTTTGGCCTGTTTGGGGGTGTTATGCTTTTTGGCGGGTGGGTTGGCGGGTCTTGGGCCATTCCTGGGAAGGTCTAATACCGGGTAGAAGTGGTTGGGACAAAATCCACGCCGATTTTTTTTTTGCTATTTCTGACATTTTGCTCAATGTAGCGTTTTCGGGGGCCTGTTTGGGGGGCTTCCTGGTGTTTGTGGGTGGGGTTCGGGGTCTGGGAGCACTGCTGGCTATGGATACGTTACTTTGCAAGAGGTTTGAAGCCAATCCATGGTGGCAGAGTGGAGTTAGGGCCTAGCTGCAGAGCGCGCGCGGAGTGATTTGGGAAATTTGGGAAAAAATGAATGTCCCCATTTTTGTACTTTTGCTCTTTGGCTGTTTGGGGGTCTTCTACTCGTTTTCTCCTGGGTTGACGGCTCTGGGGCCATTGCTGGGAAGCTCTAATCCCGGATAAATGTGGTTTGGACCAAATCCAAGGCGGAAATTTTTGTGTGTTTTTGCTGACTTGCTTGCCTTTGAGGTGCTCTTAGGGGGGTTCCGTCTGTTTGTGGGTGAGTTTCGGGGCCTGTGAGCACTGCTGGGACACTCTAATCTTGATTGCATTTGCTTTTCAGGAAATCCGTGGTGGCAAACTGGACTTATGGCCTAGCTACGCAGCGCGTTTGGACCGAAGGCCGAGAAATATTGTGAGTAGGAGATGTTGCTTTTGGCCTGTTTGGGGGTGTTATGCTTTTTGGCGGGTGGGTTGGCGGGTCTTGGGCCATTCCTGGGAAGGTCTAATACCGGGTAGAAGTGGTTGGGACAAAATCCACGCCGATTTTTTTTGCTATTTCTGACATTTTGCTCAATGTAGCGTTTTCGGGGGCCTGTTTTGGGGGCTTCATGGTGTTTGTGGGTGGGTTTCGGGGTCTGGGAGCACTGCGGCTATGAATACTTTACTTTGCAAGAGGTTTGAAGCAAATCCATGGTGGCAGAGGGGAGTTAGGGCCTAGCTGCAGAGCGCGCGCGGAGTAATTTGGGAAATTTGGGAAAAAATGACTAAGTCCCCATTTTTGTACTTTTGCTCTTTGGCTGTTTGGGGGTCTTCTACTCGTTTTCTCCTGGGTTGCCGGCTCTGGGGCCATTGCTGAGAAGCTCTAATACCGGATAAAAGTGTTTTGGACCAAATGCAAGGCGGAAATTTTTTTGTGTTTTTGCTGACTTGCTTGCCTTTGAGGTGCTCTTAGGGGGGGTTCTGTCTGTTTGTGGGTGAGTTTCGGGGTCTGTGAGCACTGCTGGGACACTCTAATCTTGATTGCATTTGCTTTTCAGGAAATCCGTGGTGGCAAACTGGACTTATGGCCTAGCTACGCAGCGCGTTTGGACCGAAGGCCGAGAAATATTGTGAGTAGGAGATGTTGCTTTTGGCCTGTTTGGGGGTGTTATGTTTTTTGGTGGGTGGGTTGGTGGGTCTTTGGCCATTCCTGGGAAGGTCTAATACCGGGTAGAAGTGGTTGGGACAAAATCCACGCCAATTTTTTTTTTTGCTATTTCTGACATTTTGCTCAATGTAGCGTTTTTGGGGGCCTGTTTGGGGGGCTTCCTGGTGTTTGTGGGTGGGTTTCGGGGTCTGGGAGAACTGCTGGCTATGGATACTTTACTTTGCAAGAGGTTTGAAGCCAATCCATGGTGGCAGAGAGGAGTTTGGGCCTAGCTGCAGAGCGCGCGCGGAGTGATTTGGGAAATTTGGGAAAAAATGAATGTCCCCATTTTTGTACTTTTGCTCTTTGGCTGTTTGGGGGTCTTATACTCGTTTTCTCCTGGGTTGACTGCTCTGGGGCCATTGCTGGGAAGCTCTAATACCGGATAAAAGTGGTTTGGACCAAATCCAAGGCGGACATTTTTGTGTGTTTTTGCTGACTTGCTTGCCTTTGAGGTGCTCTTAGGGGGTGTTCCGTCTGTTTGTGGGTGAGTTTCGGGGTCTGTGAGCACTGCTGGGACACTCTAATCTTGATTGCATTTGCTTTTCAGGAAATCCGTGGTGGCAAACCGGACTTATGGCCTAGCTACGCAGCGCATTAGGACCGAAGGCCAGAACTATTGTAAGTAGGAGATGTTGCTTTTGGCCTGTTTGGGGGTGTTATGCTTTTTGGCGGGTGGGTTGGTGGGTCTTGGGCCATTCCTGGGAAGGTCTAATACCGGGTAGAAGTGGTTGGGACAAAATCCACGCCGATTTTTTTGTTGCTATTTCTGACATTTTGCTCAATGTAGCATTTTTGGGGGCCTGTTTGGGGGGCTTCCTGGTGTTTGTGGGTGGGGTTCGGGGTCTGGGAGCACTGCTGGCTATGGATACTTTACTTTGCAAGAGGTTTGAAGCCAATCCATGGTGGCAGAGTGGAGTTAGGGCCTAGCTGCAGAGCGCGCGCGGAGTGATTTGGGAAATTTGGGAAAAAATGAATGTCCCCATTTTTGTACTTTTGCTCTTTGGCTGTTTGGGGGTCTTCTACTCGTTTTCTCCTGGGTTGACGGCTCTGGGGCCATTGCTGGGAAGCTCTAATCCCGGATAAATGTGGTTTGGACCAAATCCAAGGCGGAAATTTTTGTGTGTTTTTGCTGACTTGCTTGCCTTTGAGGTGCTCTTAGGGGGGTTCCGTCTGTTTGTGGGTGAGTTTCGGGGCCTGTGAGCACTGCTGGGACACTCTAATCTTGATTGCATTTGCTTTTCAGGAAATCCGTGGTGGCAAACTGGACTTATGGCCTAGCTACGCAGCGCGTTTGGACCGAAGGCCGAGAAATATTGTGAGTAGGAGATGTTGCTTTTGGCCTGTTTGGGGGTGTTATGCTTTTTGGCGGGTGGGTTGGCGGCTCTTGGGCCATTCCTGGGAAGGTCTAATACCGGGTAGAAGTGGTTGGGACAAAATCCACGCCGATTTTTTTTGCTATTTCTGACATTTTGCTCAATGTAGCGTTTTCGGGGGCCTGTTTTGGGGGCTTCATGGTGTTTGTGGGTGGGTTTCGGGGTCTGGGAGCACTGCGGCTATGAATACTTTACTTTGCAAGAGGTTTGAAGCAAATCCATGGTGGCAGAGGGGAGTTAGGGCCTAGCTGCAGAGCGCGCGCGGAGTGATTTGGGAAATTTGGGAAAAAATGACTAAGTCCCCATTTTTGTACTTTTGCTCTTTGGCTGTTTGGGGGTCTTCTACTTGTTTTCTCCTGGGTTGCCGGCTCTGGGGCCATTGCTGGGAAGCTCTAATACCGGATAAAAGTGTTTTGGACCAAATGCAAGGCGGAAATTTTTTTGTGTTTTTGCTGACTTGCTTGCCTTTGAGGTGCTCTTAGGGGGGGTTCTGTCTGTTTGTGGGTGAGTTTCGGGGTCTGTGAGCACTGCTGGGACACTCTAATCTTGATTGCATTTGCTTTTCAGGAAATCCGTGGTGGCAAACTGGACTTATGGCCTAGCTACGCAGCGCGTTTGGACCGAAGGCCGAGAAATATTGTGAGTAGGAGATGTTGCTTTTGGCCTGTTTGGGGGTGTTATGTTTTTTGGCGGGTGGGTTGGTGGGTCTTTGGCCATTCCTGGGAAGGTCTAATACCGGGTAGAAGTGGTTGGGACAAAATCCACGCCAATTTTTTTTTTGCTATTTCTGACATTTTGCTCAATGTAGCGTTTTTGGGGGCCTGTTTGGGGGGCTTCCTGGTGTTTGTGGGTGGGTTTCGGGGTCTGGGAGAACTGCTGGCTATGGATACTTTACTTTGCAAGAGGTTTGAAGCCAATCCATGGTGGCAGAGAGGAGTTTGGGCCTAGCTGCAGAGCGCGCGCGGAGTGATTTGGGAAATTTGGGAAAAAATGAATGTCCCCATTTTTGTACTTTTGCTCTTTGGCTGTTTGGGGGTCTTATACTCGTTTTCTCCTGGGTTGACTGCTCTGGGGCCATTGCTGGGAAGCTCTAATACCGGATAAAAGTGGTTTGGACCAAATCCAAGGCGGACATTTTTGTGTGTTTTTGCTGACTTGCTTGCCTTTGAGGTGCTCTTAGGGGGTGTTCCGTCTGTTTGTGGGTGAGTTTCGGGGTCTGTGAGCACTGCTGGGACACTCTAATCTTGATTGCATTTGCTTTTCAGGAAATCCGTGCTGGCAAACTGGACTTATGGCCTAGCTACGCAGCGCATTAGGACCGAAGGCCAGAACTATTGTAAGTAGGAGATGTTGCTTTTGGCCTGTTTGGGGGTGTTATGCTTTTTGGCGGGTGGGTTGGTGGGTCTTGGGCCATTCCTGGGAAGGTCTAATACCGGGTAGAAGTGGTTGGGACAAAATCCACGGCAATTTTTTTTGTGCTATTTCTGACATTTTGCTCAATGTAGCATTTTCGGGGGCCTGTTTGGGGGGCTTCCTGGTGTTTGTGGGTGGGTTTCGGGGTCTGGGAGCACTGCTGGCTATGGATACTTTACTTTGCAAGAGGTTTGAAGCCAATCCATGGTGGCAGAGGGGAGTTAGGGCCTAGCTGCAGAGCGCGCGCGGAGTCATTTGGGAAAAAATGACTAAGTCCCCATTTTTGTACTTTTGCTCTTTGGCTGTTTGGGGGTCTTCTACTCGTTTTCTCCTGGGTTGACGGCTCTGGGGCCATTGCCTGGAAGCTCTAATACCGGATAAAAGTGGTTTGGACCAAATCCAAGGCGGAATTTTTTTGTGTTTTTGCTGACTTGCTTGCCTTTGAGGTGCTCTTAGGGGGGGTTCCGTCTGTTTGTGGGCGAGTTTCGGGGTCTGTGAGCACTGCTGGGACACTCTAATCTTGATTGCATTTGCTTTTCAGGAAATCCGTGGTGGCAAACCGGACTTATGGCCTAGCTACGCAGCGCATTTGGACCGAAGGCCGAGAAATATTGTAAGTAGGAGATGTTGCTTTTGGCCTGTTTGGGGGTGTTATGCTTTTTGGCGTGTGGGTTGGCGGGTCTTGGGCCATTCCTGGGAAGGTCTACTACCGGGTAGAAGTGGTTGGGACAAAATCCACGTCGATTTTTGTGTGTGCTATTTCTGACATTTTGCTCAATGTAGCATTTTCGGGGGCCTGTTTTGGGGGCTTCCTGGTGATTGTGGGTGGGTTTCGGGGTCTGGGAGCACTGCGGCTATGGATACTTTACTTTGCAAGAGGTTTGAAGCAAATCCAGGGTGGCAGAGGGGAGTTAGGGCCTAGCTGCAGAGCGCGCGCGGAGTGATAAGGGAAATTTGGGAAAAAATGACTAAGTCCCCATTTTTGTACTTTTGCTCTTTGGCTGTTTGGGGGTCTTCTACTCGTTTTTTCCTGGGTTGACGGCTCTGGGGCCATTGCTGGGAAGCTCTAATATCGGATAAAAGTGGTTTGGACCAAATCCAAGGCGGAAATTTTTTTGTGTTTTTGCTGACTTGCTTGCCTTTGAGGTGCTATTAGGGGGGGTTCCGTCTGTTTGTGGGTGAGTTTCGGGGTCTGTGAGCACTGCTGGGACACTCTAATCTTGATTGCATTTGCTTTTCAGGAAATCCATGGTGGCAAACTGGACTTATGGCCTAGCTACGCAGCGCGTTTGGACCGAAGGCCGAGAAATATTGTGAGTAGAAGATTTTGCTTTTGGCCTGTTTGGGGGTGTTATGCTTTTTGGCGGGTTTGTTGGCGGGTCTTGGGCCATTCCTGGGAAGGTCTAATACCGGGTAGAAGTGGTTGGGACAAAATCCACGCCGATTTTTTTGGTGCTATTTCTGACATTTTGCTCAATGTAGCGTTTTCGGGGGCCTGTTTGGGGGGCTTCCTGGTGTTTGTGGGTGGGTTTCGGGGTCTGGGAGCACTGCTGGCTATGGATACTTTACCTTGCAAGAGGTTTGAAGCCAATCCATGGTGGCAGAGGGGAGTTAGGGCCTAGCTGCAGAGCGCGCGCGGAGTGATTTGGGAAATTTGGGAAAAAATGAATAAGTCCCCATTTTTGTACTTTTGCTCTTTGGCTGTTTGGGGGTCTTCTACTCGTTTTCTCCTGGGTTGACGGCTCTGGGGCCATTGCTGGGAAGCTCGAATACCGGATAAAAGTGGTTTGGACCAAATCCAAGGCGGAAATTTTTGTGTGTTTTTGCTGACTTGCTTGCCTTCGAGGTGCTCTTAGGGGGGTTCCGTCTGTTTGTGGGTGAGTTTCGGGGTCTGTGAGCACTGCTGGGACACTCTAATCTTGATTGCATTTGCTTTTCAGGAAATCCGTGGTGGCAAACTGGACTTATGGCCTAGCTACGCAGCGCGTTTGGACCGAAGGCCGAGAAATATTGTGAGTAGGAGATGTTGCTTTTGGCCTGTTTGGGGGTGTTATGCTTTTTGGCGGGTGGGTTGGCGGGTCTTGGGCCATTTCTGGGAAGGTCTAATACCGGGTAGAAGTGGTTGGGACAAAATCCACGCCGATTTTTTTTTGCTATTTCTGACATTTTGCTCAATGTAGCGTTTTCGGGGGCCTGTTTGGGGGGCTTCCTGGTGTTTGTGGGTGGGTTTCGGGGTCTGGGAGCACTGCTGGCTATGGATACTTTACTTTGCAAGAGGTTTGAAGCCAATCCATGGTGGCAGAGGGGAGTTAGGGCCTAGCTGCAGAGCGCGCGCGGAGTGATTTGGGAAATTTGGGAAAAAATGAATGTCCCCATTTTTGTATTTTTGCTCTTTGGCTGTTTGGGGGTCTTATACTCGTTTTCTCCTGGGTTGACTGCTCTGGGGCCATTGCTGGGAAGCTCTAATACCGGATAAAAGTGGTTTGGACCAAATCCAAGGCGGAAATTTTTGTGTGTTTTTGCTGACTTGCTTGCCTTTGAGGTGCTCTTAGGGGGTGTTCCGTCTGTTTGTGGGTGAGTTTCGGGGTCTGTGAGCACTGCTGGGACACTCTAATCTTGATTGCATTTGCTTTTCAGGAAATCCGTGGTGGCAAACCGGACTTATGGCCTAGCTACGCAGCGCATTAGGACCGAAGGCCAGAAATATTGTAAGTAGGAGATGTTGCTTTTGGCCTGTTTGGGGGTGTTATGCTTTTTGGCGGGTGGGTTGGTGGGTCTTGGGCCATTCCTGGGAAGGTCTAATACCGGGTAGAAGTGGTTGGGACAAAATCCACGGCAATTTTTTTTTGCTATTTCTGACATTTTGCTCAATGTAGCATTTTCGGGGGCCTGTTTGGGGGGCTTCCTGGTGTTTGTGGGTGGGCTTCGGGGTCTGGGAGCACTGCTGGCTATGGATACTTTACTTTGCAAGAGGTTTGAAGCCAATCCATGGTGGCAGAGGGGAGTTAGGGCCTAGCTGCAGAGCGCGCGCGGAGTGATCTGGGAAATTTGGGAAAAAATGAATAAGTCTCCATTTTTGTACTTTTGCTCTTTGGCTGTTTGGGGGTCTTCTACTCGTTTTCTCCTGGGTTGACGGCTCTGGGGCCATTGCTGGGAAGCTCTAATACCGGATAAAAGTGGTTTGGACCAAATCCAAGGCGGAAATTTTTGTGTGTTTTTGCTGACTTGCTTGCCTTTGAGGTGCTCTTAGGGGGGGTTCCGTCTGTGGGTGAGTTTCGGGGTCTGTGAGCACTGCTGGGACACTCTAATCTTGATTGCATTTGCTTTTCAGGAAATCCGTGGTGGCAAGCTGGACTTATGGCCTAGCTACGCAGCGCGTTTGGACCGAAGGCCGAGAAATATTGTGAGTAGGAGATGTTGCTTTTGGCCTGTTTGGGGGTGTTATGCTTTTTGGCGGGTGGGTTGGCGGGTCTTGGGCCATTTCTGGGAAGGTCTAATACCGGGTAGAAGTGGTTGGGACAAAATCCACGCCGATTTTTTTGTGCTATTTCTGACATTTTGCTCAATGTAGCGTTTTCGGGGGCCTGTTTGGGGGGCTTCCTGGTGTTTGTGGGTGGGTTTCGGGGTCTGGGAGCACTGCTGGCTATGGATACTTTACTTTGCAAGAGGTTTGAAGCAAATCCATGGTGGCAGAGGGGAGTTAGGGCCTAGCTGCAGAGCGCGCGCGGAGTGATTTGGGAAATTTGGGGAAAAATGACTAAGTTCCCATTTTTGTACTTTTGCTCTTTGGCTGTTTGGGGGTCTTCTACTCGTTTTCTCCTGGGTTGACGGCTCTGGGGCCATTGCTGGGAAGCTCTAATACCGGATAAATGTGGTTTGGACCAAATCCGAGGCAGAACTTTTTTTGTGTTTTTGCTGACTTGCTTGCCTTTGAGGTGCTCTTAGGGGGGTTCCATCTGTTTGTGGGTGAGTTTCGAAGTCTGTGAGCACTGCTGGGACACTCTAATCTTGCTTGCATTTGCTTTTCAGGAAATCCGTGGTGGCAAACCGGATTTACGGCCTAGCTACGCAGCGCGTTTGGACCGAAGGCCGAGAAATATTGTAAGTAGGAGAAGTTGCTTTTGGCCTGTTTGGGGGTGTTATGCTTTTTGGCGGGTGGGTTGGCGGGTCTTGGGCCATTCCTGGGAAGGTCTAATACCGGGTAGAAGTGGTTGGGACAAAATCCACGCCGATTTTTTTGTTGCTATTTCTGACATTTTGCTCAATGTAGCGTTTTCGGGGGCCTGTTTTGGGGGCTTCATGGTGTTTGTGGGTGGGTTTCGGGGTCTGGGAGCACTGCGGCTCTGGATACTTTACTTTGCAAGAGGTTTGAAGCAAATCCATGGTGGCAGAGGGGAGTTAGGGCCTAGCTGCAGAGCGCGCGGAGTGATTTGGGAAATTTGGGAAAAAATGACTAAGTCCCCATTTTTGTACTTTTGCTCTTTGGCTGTTTGGGGGTCTTCTACTCGTTTTCTCCTGGGTTGACGGCTCTTGGGCCATTGCTGGGAAGCTCTAATACCGGATAAAAGTGTTTTGGACCAAATCCAAGGCGGAAATTTTTGTGTGTTTTTGCTGACTTGCTTGCCCTTGAGGTGCTCTTAGGGGGGGTTCCGTATGTTTGTGGGTGAGTTTCGGGGTCTGTGAGCACTGCTGGGACACTCTAATCTTGATTGCATTTGCTTTTCAAGAAATCCGTGGTGGCAAACTGGACTTATGGCCTAGCTACGCAGCGCGTTTGGACCGAAGGCCGAGAAATATTGTGAGTAGGAGATGTTGCTTTTGGCCTGTTTGGGGGTGTTATGCTTTTTGGCGGGTGGGTTGGCGGGTCTTGGGCCATTCCTGGGAAGGTCTAATACAGGGTAGAAGTGGTTGAGACAAAATCCACGCCGATTTTTTTTGTTGCTATTTCTGACATTTTGCTCAATGTAGCGTTTTCGGGGGCCTGTTTGGGGGGCTTCCTGGTGTTTGTGGGTGGGTTTCGGGGTCTGGGAGCACTGCTGGCTATGGATACTTTACTTTGCAAGAGGTTTGAAGCCAATCCATGGTGGCAGAGTGGAGTTAGGGCCTAGCTGCAGAGCGCACGCGGAGTGATTTGGGAAATTTGGGAAAAAATGAATGTCCCCATTTTTGTACTTTTGCTCTTTGGCTGTTTGGGGGTCTTCTACTCGTTTTCTCCTGGGTTGACGGCTCTGGGGCCATTGCTGGGAAGCTCTAATCCCGGATAAATGTGGTTTGGACCAAATCCAAGGCGGAAATTTTTGTGTGTTTTTGCTGACATGCTTGCCTTTGAGGTGCTCTTAGGGGGGTTCCGTCTGTTTGTGGGTGAGTTTCGGGGCCTGTGAGCACTGCTGGGACACTCTAATCTTGATTGCATTTGCTTTTCAGGAAATCCGTGGTGGCAAACTGGACTTATGGCCTAGCTACGCAGCGCGTTTGGACCGAAGGCCGAGAAATATTGTGAGTAGATGTTGCTTTTGGCCTGTTTGGGGGTGTTATGCTTTTTGGCGGGTGGGTTGGCGGGTCTTGGGCCATTCCTGGGAAGGTCTAATACCGGGTAGAAGTGGTTGGGACAAAATCCACGCCGATTTTTTTTTGTTGCTATTTCTGACATTTTGCTCAATGTAGCGTTTTCGGGGGCTTGTTTTGGGGGCTTCATGGTGTTTGTGGGTGGGTTTTGTGGTCTGGGAGCACTGCGGCTATGGATACTTTACTTTGCAAGAGATTTGAAGCAAATCCATGGTGGCAGAGGGGAGTTAGGGCCTACCTGCAGAGCACGCGCGGAGTGATTTGGGAAATGTGGGAAAAAATGACTAAGTCCCCATTTTTGTACTTTTGCTCTTTGGCTGTTTGGGGGTCTTCTACTCGTTTTCTCCTGGGTTGACGGCTCTGGGGCCATTGCTGGGAAGCTCTAATACCGGATAAAAGTGTTTTGGACCAAATGCAAGGCGGAAATTTTTTTGTGTTTTTGCTGACTTGCTTGCCTTTGAGGTGCTCTTAGGGGGGGTTCTGTCTGTTTGTGGGTGAGTTTCGGGGTCTGTGAGCACTGCTGGGACACTCTAATCTTGATTGCATTTGCTTTTCAGGAAATCCGTGGTGGCAAACCGGACTTATGGCCTAGCTACGCAGCGCATTAGGACCGAAGGCCAGAAATATTGTAAGTAGGAGATGTTGCTTTTGGCCTGTTTGGGGGTGTTATGCTTTTTGGCGGGTGGGTTGGTGGGTCTTGGGCCATTCCTGGGAAGGTCTAATACCGGGTAGAAGTGGTTGGGACAAAATCCACGGCAATTTTTTTTGTTGCTATTTCTGACATTTTGCTCAATGTAGCATTTTCGGGGGCCTGTTTGGGGGGCTTCCTGGTGTTTGTGGGTGGGTTTCGGGGTCTGGGAGCACTGCTGGCTATGGATAATTTACTTTGCAAGAGGTTTGAAGCCAATCTATGGTGGCAGAGGGGAGTTAGGGCCTAGCTGCAGAGCGCGCACGGAGTCATTTGGGAAATTTGGGAAAAAATGACTAAGTCCCCATTTTTGTACTTTTGCTCTTTGGCTGTTTGGGGGTCTTCTACTCGTTTTCTTCTGGGTTGACGGCTCTGGGGCCATTGCTCGGAAGCTCTAATACCGGATAAAAGTGGTTTGGACCAAATCCGAGGCAGAATTTTTTTGTGTTTTTGCTGACTTGCTTGCCTTTGAGGTGCTCTTAGGGGGGGTTCCGTCTGTTTGTGGGTGAGTTTTGGGGTCTGTGAGCACTGCTGGGACACTCTAATCTTGATTGCAGTTGCTTTTCAGGAAATCTGTGGTGGCAAACCGGACTTATGGCCTAGCTACGCAGCGCGTTTGGACCGAAGGCCGAGAAATATTGTAAGTAGGAGATGTTGCTTTTGGCCTGTTTGGGGGTGTTATGCTTTTTGGCTGTGGGTTGGCGGGTCTTGGGCCATTCCTGGGAAGGTCTAATACCGGGTAGAAGTGGTTGGGACAAAATCCACGCCGATTTTTTTGTGTGCTATTTCTGACATTTTGCTCAATGTAGCGTTTTCGGGGGCCTGTTTTGGGGGCTTCATGGTGTTTGTGGGTGGGTTTCTCGGTCTGGGAGCACTGCAGCTATGGATACTTTACTTTGCAAGAGGTTTGAAGCAAATCCATGGTGGCAGAGGGGAGTTAGGGCCTAGCTGCAGAGCGCGCGCGGAGTGATTTGGGAAATTTGGGAAAAAATGACTAAGTCCCCATTTTTGTACTTTTGCTCTTTGGCTGTTTGGGGGTCTTCTACTCGTTTTCTCCTGGGTTGACGGCTCTGGGGCCATTGCTGGCAAGCTCTAATATCGGATAAAAGTGGTTTGGACCAAATCCAAGGCGGAAATTTTTGTGTGTTTTTGCTGACTTGCTTGCCTTTGAGGTGCTCTTAGGGGGGGTTCCGTCTGTTTGTGGGGGAGTTTCGGGGTCTGTGAGCACTGCTGGGACACTCTAATCTTGATTGCATTTGCTTTTCAGGAAATCCGTGGTGGCAAACTGGACTTATGGCCTAGCTATGCAGCGCGTTTGGACCGAAGGCCGAGAAATATTGTGAGTAGGAGATTTTGCTTTTGGCCTGTTTGGGGGTGTTATGCTTTTTGGCGGGTGGGTTGGCGGGTCTTGGGCCATTCCTGGGAAGGTCTAATACCGGGTAGAAGTGGTTGGGACAAAATCCACGCTGATTTTTTTTTCCTATTTCTGACATTTTGCTCAATGTAGCGTTTTCGGGGGCCTGTTTTGGGGGCTTCCTGGTGTTTGTGGGTGGGTTTCGGGGTCTGGGAGCACTGCTGGCTATGGATACTTTACTTTGCAAGAGGTTTGAAGCCAATCCATGGTGGCAGAGGGGAGTTAGGGCCTAGCTGCAGAGCGCGCGCGGAGTGATTTGGGAAATTTGGGAAAAAATGAATGTCCCCATTTTTGTACTTTTGCTCTTTGGCTGTTTGGGGGTCTTCTACTCTTTTTCTCGTGGGTTGACGGCTCTGGGGCCATTGCTGGGAAGCTCTAATCCCGGATAAATGTGGTTTGGACCAAATCCAAGGCGGAAATTTTTGTGTGTTTTTCCTGACTTGCTTGCCTTTGAGGTGCTCTTAGGGGGGTTCCGTCTGTTTGTGGGTGAGTTTCGGGGCCTGTGAGCACTGCTGGGACACTCTAATCTTGATTGCATTTGCTTTTCAGGAAATCTGTGGTGGCAAACTGGACTTATGGCCTAGCTACGCAGCGCGTTTGGACCGAAGGCCGAGAAATATTGTGAGTAGGAGATGTTGCTTTTAGCCTGTTTGGGGGTGTTATGCTTTTTGGCGGGTGGGTTGGCGGGTCTTGGGCCATTCCTGGGAAGGTCTAATACCGGGTAGAAGTGGTTGGGACAAAATCCACGCCGATTTTTTTTGTTGCTATTTCTGACATTTTGCTCAATGTAGCGTTTTCGGGGGCCTGTTTTGGGGCCTTCATGGTGTTTGTGGGTGGGGTTCGGGGTCTGGGAGCACTGCGGCTATGGATACTTTACTTTGCAAGAGGTTTGAAGCAAATCCATGGTGGCAGAGGGGAGTTAGGGCCTAGCTGCAGAGCGCGTGCGGAGTGATTTGGGAAATTTGGGAAAAAATGACTAAGTCCCCATTTTTGTACTTTTGCTCTTTGGCTGTTTAGGGGTCTTCTACTCGTTTTCTCCTGGGTTGACGGCTCTGGGGCCATTGCTGGGAAGCTCTAATACCGGATAAAAGTGTTTTGGACCAAATGCAAGGCGGAATTTTTTTTGTGTTTTTGCTGACTTGCTTGCCTTTGAGGTGCTCTTAGGGGGGTTCTGTCTGTTTGTGGGTGAGTTTCGGGGTCTGTGAGCACTGCTGGGACACTCTAATCTTGATTGCATTTGCTTTTCAGGAAATCCGTGGTGGCAAACTGGACTTATGGCCTAGCTACGCAGCGCGTTTGGACCGAAGGCCGAGAAATATTGTGAGTAGGAGATGTTGCTTTTGGCCTGTTTGGGGGTGTTATGTTTTTTGGCGGGTGGGCTGGTGGGTCTTTGGCCATTCCTGGGAAGGTCTAAGACCGGGTAGAAGTGGTTGGGACAAAATCCACGCCGATTTTTTTTGTTGCTATTTCTGACATTTTGCTCAATGTAGCGTTTTTGGGGGCCTGTTTGGGGGGCTTCCTGGTGTTTGTGGGTGGGTTTCGGGGTCTGGAAGCACTGCTGGCTATGGATACTTTACTTTGCAAGAGGTTTGAAGCCAATCCATGGTGGCAGAGAGGAGTTAGGGCCTAGCTGCAGAGCGCGCGCGGAGTGATTTGGGAAATTTGGGAAAAAATGACTAAGTCCCCATTTTTGTACTTTTGCTCTTTGGCTGTTTGGGGGTCTTCTACTCGTTTTCTCCTGGTTTGACGGCTCTGGGGCCATTGCTGGGAAGCTCTAATACCGGATAAAAGTGGTTTGGACCAAATCCAAGGCGGAAAATTTTGTGTGTTTTTGCTGACTTGCTTGCCTTCGAGGTGCTCTTAGGGGGGTTCCGTCTGTTTGTGGGTGAGTTTCGGGGTCTGTGAGCACTGCTGGGACACTCTAATCTTGATTGCATTTGCTTTTCAGGAAATCTGTGGTGGCAAACTGGACTTATGGCCTAGCTACGCAGCGCGTTTGGACCGAAGGCCAAGAAATATTGTGAGTAGGAGATGTTACTTTTGGCCTGTTTGGGGGTGTTATGCTTTTTGGCGGGTGGGTTGGCGGGTCTTGGGCCATTCCTGGGAAGGTCTAATACCGGGTAGAAGTGGTTGGGACAAAATCCACGCCGATTTTTTGTTGTTGCTATTTCTGACATTTTGCTCAATGTAGCGTTTTCGGGGGCCTGTTTGGGGGGCTTCCTGGTGTTTGTGGGTGGGTTTCGGGGTCTGGGAGCACTGCTGGCTATGGATACTTTACTTTGCAAGAGGTTTGAAGCCAATCCATGGTGGCAGAGGGGAGTTAGGGCCTAGCTACAGAGCGCGCGCGTAGTGATTTGGGAAATTTGGGAAAAAATGAATGTCCCCATTTTTGTACTTTTGCTCTTTGGCTGTTTGGGGGTCTTCTACTCGTTTTCTCCTGGGTTGACGGCTCTGGGGCCATTGCTGGGAAGCTCTAATACTGGATAAAAGTGGTTTGGACCAAATCCGAGGCAGAATTTATTTTGTGTTTTTCTGACTTGCTTGCCTTTGAGGTGCTCTTAGGGGGGTTCCGTCTGTTTGTGGGTGAGTTTTGGGGTCTGTGAGCACTGCTGGGACACTCTAATCTTGATTGCATTTGCTTTTCAGGAAATCCGTGGTGGCAAACCGGACTTATGGCCTAGCTACGCAGCGCGTTTGGACCGAAGGCCGAGAAATATTGTAAGTAGAGATGTTGCTTTTGGCCTGTTTGGGGGTGTTATGCTTTTTGGCGGGTGGGTTGGCGGGTCTTGGGCCATTCCTGGGAAGGTCTAATACCGGGTAGAAGTGGTTGGGACAAAATCCACGCCGATTTTTTTTTGCTATTTCTGACATTTCGCTCAATGTAGCATTTTCGGGGGCCTGTTTTGGGGGCTTCATGGTGTTTGTGGGTGGGTTTCAGGGTCTGGGAGCACTGCGGCTATGGATACTTTACTTTGCAAGAGGTTTGAAGCAAATCCATGGTGGCAGAGGGGAGTTAGGGCCTAGCTGCAGAGCGCGCGAGGAGTGATTTGGGAAATTTGGGATAAAATGACTAAGTCCCCATTTTTGTACTTTTGCTCTTTGGCTTTTTGGGGGTCTTCTACTCGTTTTCTCCTGGGTTGACGGCTCTGGGGCCATTGCTGGGAAGCTCTAATACCGGATAAAAGTGGTTTGGACCAAATCCAAGGCGGAAATTTATGTGTGTTTTTGCTGACTTGCTTGCCTTTGAGGTGCTCTTAGGGGGGTTCCGTCTGTTTGTGGGTGAGTTTCGGGGCCTGTGAGCACTGCTGGGACACTCTAATCTTGATTGCATTTGCTTTTCAGGAAATCCGTGGTGGCAAACTGGACTTATGGCCTAGCTACGCAGCGCGTTTGGACCGAAGGCCGAGAAATATTGTGAGTAGGAGATGTTGCTTTTGGCCTGTTTGGGGGTGTTATGTTTTTTGGCGGGTGGGTTGGCAGGTCTTGGGCCATTCCTGGGAAGGTCTAATACCGGGTAGAAGTGGTTGGGACAAAATCCACGCCGATTTTTTTTGCTATTTCTGACATTTTGCTCAATGTAGCGTTTTCGGGGGCCTGTTTTGGGGGCTTCATGGTATTTGTGGGTGGGTTTCTCGGTCTGGGAGCACTGCGGCTATGGATACTTTACTTTGCAAGAGGTTTGAAGCAAATCCATGGTGGCAGAGGGGAGTTAGGGCCTAGCTGCAGAGCGCGCGCGGAGTGATTTGGGAAATTTGGGAAAAAATGACTAAGTCCCCATTTTTGTACTTTTGCTCTTTGGCTGTTTGGGGGTCTTCTACTCGTTTTCTCCTGGGTTGACGGCTCTGGGGCCATTGCTGGCAAGCTCTAATATCGGATAAAAGTGGTTTGGACCAAATCCAAGGCGGAAATTTTTGTGTGTTTTTGCTGACTTGCTTGCCTTTGAGGTGCTCTTAGGGGGGGTTCCGTCTGTTTGTGGGTGAGTTTCGGGGTCTGTGAGCACTGCTGGGACACTCTAATCTTGATTGCATTTGCTTTTCAGGAAATCCGTGGTGGCAAACTGGACTTATGGCCTAGCTATGCAGCGCGTTTGGACCGAAGGCCGAGAAATATTGTGAGTAGGAGATTTTGCTTTTGGCCTGTTTGGGGGTGTTATGCTTTTTGGCGGGTGGGTTGGCGGGTCTTGGGCCATTCCTGGGAAGGTCTAATACCGGGTAGAAGTGGTTGGGACAAAATCCACGCTGATTTTTTTTTCCTATTTCTGACATTTTGCTCAATGTAGCGTTTTCGGGGGCCTGTTTTGGGGGCTTCCTGGTGTTTGTGGGTGGGTTTCGGGGTCTGGGAGCACTGCTGGCTATGGATACTTTACTTTGCAAGAGGTTTGAAGCCAATCCATGGTGGCAGAGGGGAGTTAGGGCCTAGCTGCAGAGCGCGCGCGGAGTGATTTGGGAAATTTGGGAAAAAATGAATGTCCCCATTTTTGTACTTTTGCTCTTTGGCTGTTTGGGGGTCTTCTACTCGTTTTCTCCTGGGTTGACGGCTCTGGGGCCATTGCTGGGAAGCTCTAATCCCGGATAAATGTGGTTTGGACCAAATCCAAGGCGGAAATTTTTGTGTGTTTTTCCTGACTTGCTTGCCTTTGAGGTGCTCTTAGGGGGGTTCCGTCTGTTTGTGGGTGAGTTTCGGGGCCTGTGAGCACTGCTGGGACACTCTAATCTTGATTGCATTTGCTTTTCAGGAAATCTGTGGTGGCAAACTGGACTTATGGCCTAGCTACGCAGCGCGTTTGGACCGAAGGCCGAGAAATATTGTGAGTAGGAGATGTTGCTTTTAGCCTGTTTGGGGGTGTTATGCTTTTTGGCGGGTGGGTTGGCGGGTCTTGGGCCATTCCTGGGAAGGTCTAATACCGGGTAGAAGTGGTTGGGACAAAATCCACGCTGATTTTGTTTTCCTATTTCTGACATTTTGCTCAATGTAGCGTTTTCGGGGGCCTGTTTTGGGGGCTTCCTGGTGTTTGTGGGTGGGTTTCGGGGTCTGGGAGCACTGCTGGCTATGGATACTTTACTTTGCAAGAGGTTTGAAGCCAATCCATGGTGGCAGAGGGGAGTTAGGGCCTAGCTGCAGAGCGCGCGCGGAGTGATTTGGGAAATTTGGGAAAAAATGAATGTCCCCATTTTTGTACTTTTGCTCTTTGGCTGTTTGGGGGTCTTCTACTCGTTTTCTCCTGGGTTGACGGCTCTGGGGCCATTGCTGGGAAGCTCTAATCCCGGATAAATGTGGTTTGGACCAAATCCAAGGCGGAAAATTTTGTGTGTTTTTCCTGACTTGCTTGCCTTTGAGGTGCTCTTAGGGGGGTTCCGTCTGTTTGTGGGTGAGTTTCGGGGCCTGTGAGCACTGCTGGGACACTCTAATCTTGATTGCATTTGCTTTTCAGGAAATCTGTGGTGGCAAACTGGACTTATGGCCTAGCTACGCAGCGCGTTTGGACCGAAGGCCGAGAAATATTGTGAGTAGGAGATGTTGCTTTTAGCCTGTTTGGGGGTGTTATGCTTTTTGGCGGGTGGGTTGGCGGGTCTTGGGCCATTCCTGGGAAGGTCTAATACCGGGTAGAAGTGGTTGGGACAAAATCCACGCCAATTTTTTTTGTTGCTATTTCTGACATTTTGCTCAATGTAGCGTTTTCGGGGGCTTGTTTTGGGGGCTTCATGGTGTTTGTGGGTGGGTTTTGTGGTCTGGGAGCACTGCGGCTATGGATACTTTACTTTGCAAGAGATTTGAAGCAAATCCATGGTGGCAGAGGGGAGTTAGGGCCTACCTGCAGAGCGCGCGCGGAGTGATTTGGGAAATGTGGGAAAAAATGACTAAGTCCCCATTTTTGTACTTTTGCTCTTTGGCTGTTTGGGGGTCTTCTACTCGTTTTCTCCTGGGTTGACGGCTCTGGGGCCATTGCTGGGAAGCTCTAATACCGGATAAAAGTGTTTTGGACCAAATGCAAGGCGGAAATTTTTTTGTGTTTTTGCTGACTTGCTTGCCTTTGAGGTGCTCTTAGGGGGGGTTCTGTCTGTTTGTGGGTGAGTTTCGGGGTCTGTGAGCACTGCTGGGACACTCTAATCTTGATTGCATTTGCTTTTCAGGAAATCCGTGGTGGCAAACCGGACTTATGGCCTAGCTACGCAGCGCATTAGGACCGAAGGCCAGAAATATTGTAAGTAGGAGATGTTGCTTTTGGCCTGTTTGGGGGTGTTATGCTTTTTGGCGGGTGGGTTGGTGGGTCTTGGGCCATTCCTGGGAAGGTCTAATACCGGGTAGAAGTGGTTGGGACAAAATCCACGGCAATTTTTTTTGTTGCTATTTCTGACATTTTGCTCAATGTAGCATTTTCGGGGGCCTGTTTGGGGGGCTTCCTGGTGTTTGTGGGTGGGTTTCGGGGTCTGGGAGCACTGCTGGCTATGGATAATTTACTTTGCAAGAGGTTTGAAGCCAATCTATGGTGGCAGAGGGGAGTTAGGGCCTAGCTGCAGAGCGCGCACGGAGTCATTTGGGAAATTTGGGAAAAAATGACTAAGTCCCCATTTTTGTACTTTTGCTCTTTGGCTGTTTGGGGGTCTTCTACTCGTTTTCTTCTGGGTTGACGGCTCTGGGGCCATTGCTCGGAAGCTCTAATACCGGATAAAAGTGGTTTGGACCAAATCCGAGGCAGAATTTTTTTGTGTTTTTGCTGACTTGCTTGCCTTTGAGGTGCTCTTAGGGGGGGTTCCGTCTGTTTGTGGGTGAGTTTTGGGGTCTGTGAGCACTGCTGGGACACTCTAATCTTGATTGCAGTTGCTTTTCAGGAAATCTGTGGTGGCAAACCGGACTTATGGCCTAGCTACGCAGCGCGTTTGGACCGAAGGCCGAGAAATATTGTAAGTAGGAGATGTTGCTTTTGGCCTGTTTGGGGGTGTTATGCTTTTTGGCTGTGGGTTGGCGGGTCTTGGGCCATTCCTGGGAAGGTCTAATACCGGGTAGAAGTGGTTGGGACAAAATCCACGCCGATTTTTTTGTGTGCTATTTCTGACATTTTGCTCAATGTAGCGTTTTCGGGGGCCTGTTTTGGGGGCTTCATGGTGTTTGTGGGTGGGTTTCTCGGTCTGGGAGCACTGCAGCTATGGATACTTTACTTTGCAAGAGGTTTGAAGCAAATCCATGGTGGCAGAGGGGAGTTAGGGCCTAGCTGCAGAGCGCGCGCGGAGTGATTTGGGAAATTTGGGAAAAAATGACTAAGTCCCCATTTTTGTACTTTTGCTCTTTGGCTGTTTGGGGGTCTTCTACTCGTTTTCTCCTGGGTTGACGGCTCTGGGGCCATTGCTGGCAAGCTCTAATATCGGATAAAAGTGGTTTGGACCAAATCCAAGGCGGAAATTTTTGTGTGTTTTTGCTGACTTGCTTGCCTTTGAGGTGCTCTTAGGGGGGGTTCCGTCTGTTTGTGGGGGAGTTTCGGGGTCTGTGAGCACTGCTGGGACACTCTAATCTTGATTGCATTTGCTTTTCAGGAAATCCGTGGTGGCAAACTGGACTTATGGCCTAGCTATGCAGCGCGTTTGGACCGAAGGCCGAGAAATATTGTGAGTAGGAGATTTTGCTTTTGGCCTGTTTGGGGGTGTTATGCTTTTTGGCGGGTGGGTTGGCGGGTCTTGGGCCATTCCTGGGAAGGTCTAATACCGGGTAGAAGTGGTTGGGACAAAATCCACGCTGATTTTTTTTTCCTATTTCTGACATTTTGCTCAATGTAGCGTTTTCGGGGGCCTGTTTTGGGGGCTTCCTGGTGTTTGTGGGTGGGTTTCGGGGTCTGGGAGCACTGCTGGCTATGGATACTTTACTTTGCAAGAGGTTTGAAGCCAATCCATGGTGGCAGAGGGGAGTTAGGGCCTAGCTGCAGAGCGCGCGCGGAGTGATTTGGGAAATTTGGGAAAAAATGAATGTCCCCATTTTTGTACTTTTGCTCTTTGGCTGTTTGGGGGTCTTCTACTCTTTTTCTCGTGGGTTGACGGCTCTGGGGCCATTGCTGGGAAGCTCTAATCCCGGATAAATGTGGTTTGGACCAAATCCAAGGCGGAAATTTTTGTGTGTTTTTCCTGACTTGCTTGCCTTTGAGGTGCTCTTAGGGGGGTTCCGTCTGTTTGTGGGTGAGTTTCGGGGCCTGTGAGCACTGCTGGGACACTCTAATCTTGATTGCATTTGCTTTTCAGGAAATCTGTGGTGGCAAACTGGACTTATGGCCTAGCTACGCAGCGCGTTTGGACCGAAGGCCGAGAAATATTGTGAGTAGGAGATGTTGCTTTTAGCCTGTTTGGGGGTGTTATGCTTTTTGGCGGGTGGGTTGGCGGGTCTTGGGCCATTCCTGGGAAGGTCTAATACCGGGTAGAAGTGGTTGGGACAAAATCCACGCCGATTTTTTGTTGTTGCTATTTCTGACATTTTGCTCAATGTAGCGTTTTCGGGGGCCTGTTTTGGGGCCTTCATGGTGTTTGTGGGTGGGGTTCGGGGTCTGGGAGCACTGCGGCTATGGATACTTTACTTTGCAAGAGGTTTGAAGCAAATCCATGGTGGCAGAGGGGAGTTAGGGCCTAGCTGCAGAGCGCGTGCGGAGTGATTTGGGAAATTTGGGAAAAAATGACTAAGTCCCCATTTTTGTACTTTTGCTCTTTGGCTGTTTAGGGGTCTTCTACTCGTTTTCTCCTGGGTTGACGGCTCTGGGGCCATTGCTGGGAAGCTCTAATACCGGATAAAAGTGTTTTGGACCAAATGCAAGGCGGAATTTTTTTTGTGTTTTTGCTGACTTGCTTGCCTTTGAGGTGCTCTTAGGGGGGTTCTGTCTGTTTGTGGGTGAGTTTCGGGGTCTGTGAGCACTGCTGGGACACTCTAATCTTGATTGCATTTGCTTTTCAGGAAATCCGTGGTGGCAAACTGGACTTATGGCCTAGCTACGCAGCGCGTTTGGACCGAAGGCCGAGAAATATTGTGAGTAGGAGATGTTGCTTTTGGCCTGTTTGGGGGTGTTATGTTTTTTGGCGGGTGGGCTGGTGGGTCTTTGGCCATTCCTGGGAAGGTCTAAGACCGGGTAGAAGTGGTTGGGACAAAATCCACGCCGATTTTTTTTGTTGCTATTTCTGACATTTTGCTCAATGTAGCGTTTTTGGGGGCCTGTTTGGGGGGCTTCCTGGTGTTTGTGGGTGGGTTTCGGGGTCTGGAAGCACTGCTGGCTATGGATACTTTACTTTGCAAGAGGTTTGAAGCCAATCCATGGTGGCAGAGAGGAGTTAGGGCCTAGCTGCAGAGCGCGCGCGGAGTGATTTGGGAAATTTGGGAAAAAATGACTAAGTCCCCATTTTTGTACTTTTGCTCTTTGGCTGTTTGGGGGTCTTCTACTCGTTTTCTCCTGGTTTGACGGCTCTGGGGCCATTGCTGGGAAGCTCTAATACCGGATAAAAGTGGTTTGGACCAAATCCAAGGCGGAAAATTTTGTGTGTTTTTGCTGACTTGCTTGCCTTCGAGGTGCTCTTAGGGGGGTTCCGTCTGTTTGTGGGTGAGTTTCGGGGTCTGTGAGCACTGCTGGGACACTCTAATCTTGATTGCATTTGCTTTTCAGGAAATCTGTGGTGGCAAACTGGACTTATGGCCTAGCTACGCAGCGCGTTTGGACCGAAGGCCAAGAAATATTGTGAGTAGGAGATGTTACTTTTGGCCTGTTTGGGGGTGTTATGCTTTTTGGCGGGTGGGTTGGCGGGTCTTGGGCCATTCCTGGGAAGGTCTAATACCGGGTAGAAGTGGTTGGGACAAAATCCACGCCGATTTTTTGTTGTTGCTATTTCTGACATTTTGCTCAATGTAGCGTTTTCGGGGGCCTGTTTGGGGGGCTTCCTGGTGTTTGTGGGTGGGTTTCGGGGTCTGGGAGCACTGCTGGCTATGGATACTTTACTTTGCAAGAGGTTTGAAGCCAATCCATGGTGGCAGAGGGGAGTTAGGGCCTAGCTACAGAGCGCGCGCGTAGTGATTTGGGAAATTTGGGAAAAAATGAATGTCCCCATTTTTGTACTTTTGCTCTTTGGCTGTTTGGGTGTCTTCTACTCGTTTTCTCCTGGGTTGACGGCTCTGGGGCCATTGCTGGGAAGCTCTAATACTGGATAAAAGTGGTTTGGACCAAATCCGAGGCAGAATTTATTTTGTGTTTTTCTGACTTGCTTGCCTTTGAGGTGCTCTTAGGGGGGTTCCGTCTGTTTGTGGGTGAGTTTTGGGGTCTGTGAGCACTGCTGGGACACTCTAATCTTGATTGCATTTGCTTTTCAGGAAATCCGTGGTGGCAAACCGGACTTATGGCCTAGCTACGCAGCGCGTTTGGACCGAAGGCCGAGAAATATTGTAAGTAGAGATGTTGCTTTTGGCCTGTTTGGGGGTGTTATGCTTTTTGGCGGGTGGGTTGGCGGGTCTTGGGCCATTCCTGGGAAGGTCTAATACCGGGTAGAAGTGGTTGGGACAAAATCCACGCCGATTTTTTTTTGCTATTTCTGACATTTCGCTCAATGTAGCATTTTCGGGGGCCTGTTTTGGGGGCTTCATGGTGTTTGTGGGTGGGTTTCAGGGTCTGGGAGCACTGCGGCTATGGATACTTTACTTTGCAAGAGGTTTGAAGCAAATCCATGGTGGCAGAGGGGAGTTAGGGCCTAGCTGCAGAGCGCGCGAGGAGTGATTTGGGAAATTTGGGATAAAATGACTAAGTCCCCATTTTTGTACTTTTGCTCTTTGGCTTTTTGGGGGTCTTCTACTCGTTTTCTCCTGGGTTGACGGCTCTGGGGCCATTGCTGGGAAGCTCTAATACCGGATAAAAGTGGTTTGGACCAAATCCAAGGCGGAAATTTATGTGTGTTTTTGCTGACTTGCTTGCCTTTGAGGTGCTCTTAGGGGGGTTCCGTCTGTTTGTGGGTGAGTTTCGGGGCCTGTGAGCACTGCTGGGACACTCTAATCTTGATTGCATTTGCTTTTCAGGAAATCCGTGGTGGCAAACTGGACTTATGGCCTAGCTACGCAGCGCGTTTGGACCGAAGGCCGAGAAATATTGTGAGTAGGAGATGTTGCTTTTGGCCTGTTTGGGGGTGTTATGTTTTTTGGCGGGTGGGTTGGCAGGTCTTGGGCCATTCCTGGGAAGGTCTAATACCGGGTAGAAGTGGTTGGGACAAAATCCACGCCGATTTTTTTTGCTATTTCTGACATTTTGCTCAATGTAGCGTTTTCGGGGGCCTGTTTTGGGGGCTTCATGGTATTTGTGGGTGGGTTTCTCGGTCTGGGAGCACTGCGGCTATGGATACTTTACTTTGCAAGAGGTTTGAAGCAAATCCATGGTGGCAGAGGGGAGTTAGGGCCTAGCTGCAGAGCGCGCGCGGAGTGATTTGGGAAATTTGGGAAAAAATGACTAAGTCCCCATTTTTGTACTTTTGCTCTTTGGCTGTTTGGGGGTCTTCTACTCGTTTTCTCCTGGGTTGACGGCTCTGGGGCCATTGCTGGCAAGCTCTAATATCGGATAAAAGTGGTTTGGACCAAATCCAAGGCGGAAATTTTTGTGTGTTTTTGCTGACTTGCTTGCCTTTGAGGTGCTCTTAGGGGGGGTTCCGTCTGTTTGTGGGTGAGTTTCGGGGTCTGTGAGCACTGCTGGGACACTCTAATCTTGATTGCATTTGCTTTTCAGGAAATCCGTGGTGGCAAACTGGACTTATGGCCTAGCTATGCAGCGCGTTTGGACCGAAGGCCGAGAAATATTGTGAGTAGGAGATTTTGCTTTTGGCCTGTTTGGGGGTGTTATGCTTTTTGGCGGGTGGGTTGGCGGGTCTTGGGCCATTCCTGGGAAGGTCTAATACCGGGTAGAAGTGGTTGGGACAAAATCCACGCTGATTTTTTTTTCCTATTTCTGACATTTTGCTCAATGTAGTGTTTTCGGGGGCCTGTTTTGGGGGCTTCCTGGTGTTTGTGGGTGGGTTTCGGGGTCTGGGAGCACTGCTGGCTATGGATACTTTACTTTGCAAGAGGTTTGAAGCCAATCCATGGTGGCAGAGGGGAGTTAGGGCCTAGCTGCAGAGCGCGCGCGGAGTGATTTGGGAAATTTGGGAAAAAATGAATGTCCCCATTTTTGTACTTTTGCTCTTTGGCTGTTTGGGGGTCTTCTACTCGTTTTCTCCTGGGTTGACGGCTCTGGGGCCATTGCTGGGAAGCTCTAATCCCGGATAAATGTGGTTTGGACCAAATCCAAGGCGGAAATTTTTGTGTGTTTTTCCTGACTTGCTTGCCTTTGAGGTGCTCTTAGGGGGGTTCCGTCTGTTTGTGGGTGAGTTTCGGGGCCTGTGAGCACTGCTGGGACACTCTAATCTTGATTGCATTTGCTTTTCAGGAAATCTGTGGTGGCAAACTGGACTTATGGCCTAGCTACGCAGCGCGTTTGGACCGAAGGCCGAGAAATATTGTGAGTAGGAGATGTTGCTTTTAGCCTGTTTGGGGGTGTTATGCTTTTTGGCGGGTGGGTTGGCGGGTCTTGGGCCATTCCTGGGAAGGTCTAATACCGGGTAGAAGTGGTTGGGACAAAATCCACGCTGATTTTGTTTTCCTATTTCTGACATTTTGCTCAATGTAGCGTTTTCGGGGGCCTGTTTTGGGGGCTTCCTGGTGTTTGTGGGTGGGTTTCGGGGTCTGGGAGCACTGCTGGCTATGGATACTTTACTTTGCAAAAGGTTTGAAGCCAATCCATGGTGGCAGAGGGGAGTTAGGGCCTAGCTGCAGAGCGCGCGCGGAGTGATTTGGGAAATTTGGGAAAAAATGAATGTCCCCATTTTTGTACTTTTGCTCTTTGGCTGTTTGGGGGTCTTCTACTCGTTTTCTCCTGGGTTGACGGCTCTGGGGCCATTGCTGGGAAGCTCTAATCCCGGATAAATGTGGTTTGGACCAAATCCAAGGCGGAAAATTTTGTGTGTTTTTCCTGACTTGCTTGCCTTTGAGGTGCTCTTAGGGGGGTTCCGTCTGTTTGTGGGTGAGTTTCGGGGCCTGTGAGCACTGCTGGGACACTCTAATCTTGATTGCATTTGCTTTTCAGGAAATCTGTGGTGGCAAACTGGACTTATGGCCTAGCTACGCAGCGCGTTTGGACCGAAGGCCGAGAAATATTGTGAGTAGGAGATGTTGCTTTTAGCCTGTTTGGGGGTGTTATGCTTTTTGGCGGGTGGGTTGGCGGGTCTTGGGCCATTCCTGGGAAGGTCTAATACCGGGTAGAAGTGGTTGGGACAAAATCCACGCCAATTTTTTTTGTTGCTATTTCTGACATTTTGCTCAATGTAGCGTTTTCGGGGGCTTGTTTTGGGGGCTTCATGGTGTTTGTGGGTGGGTTTTGTGGTCTGGGAGCACTGCGGCTATGGATACTTTACTTTGCAAGAGATTTGAAGCAAATCCATGGTGGCAGAGGGGAGTTAGGGCCTACCTGCAGAGCGCGCGCGGAGTGATTTGGGAAATGTGGGAAAAAATGACTAAGTCCCCATTTTTGTACTTTTGCTCTTTGGCTGTTTGGGGGTCTTCTACTCGTTTTCTCCTGGGTTGACGGCTCTGGGGCCATTGCTGGGAAGCTCTAATACCGGATAAAAGTGTTTTGGACCAAATGCAAGGCGGAAATTTTTTTGTGTTTTTGCTGACTTGCTTGCCTTTGAGGTGCTCTTAGGGGGGGTTCTGTCTGTTTGTGGGTGAGTTTCGGGGTCTGTGAGCACTGCTGGGACACTCTAATCTTGATTGCATTTGCTTTTCAGGAAATCCGTGGTGGCAAACCGGACTTATGGCCTAGCTACGCAGCGCATTAGGACCGAAGGCCAGAAATATTGTAAGTAGGAGATGTTGCTTTTGGCCTGTTTGGGGGTGTTATGCTTTTTGGCGGGTGGGTTGGTGGGTCTTGGGCCATTCCTGGGAAGGTCTAATACCGGGTAGAAGTGGTTGGGACAAAATCCACGGCAATTTTTTTTGTTGCTATTTCTGACATTTTGCTCAATGTAGCATTTTCGGGGGCCTGTTTGGGGGGCTTCCTGGTGTTTGTGGGTGGGTTTCGGGGTCTGGGAGCACTGCTGGCTATGGATAATTTACTTTGCAAGAGGTTTGAAGCCAATCTATGGTGGCAGAGGGGAGTTAGGGCCTAGCTGCAGAGCGCGCACGGAGTCATTTGGGAAATTTGGGAAAAAATGACTAAGTCCCCATTTTTGTACTTTTGCTCTTTGGCTGTTTGGGGGTCTTCTACTCGTTTTCTTCTGGGTTGACGGCTCTGGGGCCATTGCTCGGAAGCTCTAATACCGGATAAAAGTGGTTTGGACCAAATCCGAGGCAGAATTTTTTTGTGTTTTTGCTGACTTGCTTGCCTTTGAGGTGCTCTTAGGGGGGGTTCCGTCTGTTTGTGGGTGAGTTTTGGGGTCTGTGAGCACTGCTGGGACACTCTAATCTTGATTGCAGTTGCTTTTCAGGAAATCTGTGGTGGCAAACCGGACTTATGGCCTAGCTACGCAGCGCGTTTGGACCGAAGGCCGAGAAATATTGTAAGTAGGAGATGTTGCTTTTGGCCTGTTTGGGGGTGTTATGCTTTTTGGCTGTGGGTTGGCGGGTCTTGGGCCATTCCTGGGAAGGTCTAATACCGGGTAGAAGTGGTTGGGACAAAATCCACGCCGATTTTTTTTTGTGCTATTTCTGACATTTTGCTCAATGTAGCGTTTTCGGGGGCCTGTTTTGGGGGCTTCATGGTGTTTGTGGGTGGGTTTCTCGGTCTGGGAGCACTGCAGCTATGGATACTTTACTTTGCAAGAGGTTTGAAGCAAATCCATGGTGGCAGAGGGGAGTTAGGGCCTAGCTGCAGAGCGCGCGCGGAGTGATTTGGGAAATTTGGGAAAAAATGACTAAGTCCCCATTTTTGTACTTTTGCTCTTTGGCTGTTTGGGGGTCTTCTACTCGTTTTCTCCTGGGTTGACGGCTCTGGGGCCATTGCTGGCAAGCTCTAATATCGGATAAAAGTGGTTTGGACCAAATCCAAGGCGGAAATTTTTGTGTGTTTTTGCTGACTTGCTTGCCTTTGAGGTGCTCTTAGGGGGGGTTCCGTCTGTTTGTGGGGGAGTTTCGGGGTCTGTGAGCACTGCTGGGACACTCTAATCTTGATTGCATTTGCTTTTCAGGAAATCCGTGGTGGCAAACTGGACTTATGGCCTAGCTATGCAGCGCGTTTGGACCGAAGGCCGAGAAATATTGTGAGTAGGAGATTTTGCTTTTGGCCTGTTTGGGGGTGTTATGCTTTTTGGCGGGTGGGTTGGCGGGTCTTGGGCCATTCCTGGGAAGGTCTAATACCGGGTAGAAGTGGTTGGGACAAAATCCACGCTGATTTTTTTTTCCTATTTCTGACATTTTGCTCAATGTAGCGTTTTCGGGGGCCTGTTTTGGGGGCTTCCTGGTGTTTGTGGGTGGGTTTCGGGGTCTGGGAGCACTGCTGGCTATGGATACTTTACTTTGCAAGAGGTTTGAAGCCAATCCATGGTGGCAGAGGGGAGTTAGGGCCTAGCTGCAGAGCGCGCGCGGAGTGATTTGGGAAATTTGGGAAAAAATGAATGTCCCCATTTTTGTACTTTTGCTCTTTGGCTGTTTGGGGGTCTTCTACTCTTTTTCTCGTGGGTTGACGGCTCTGGGGCCATTGCTGGGAAGCTCTAATCCCGGATAAATGTGGTTTGGACCAAATCCAAGGCGGAAATTTTTGTGTGTTTTTCCTGACTTGCTTGCCTTTGAGGTGCTCTTAGGGGGGTTCCGTCTGTTTGTGGGTGAGTTTCGGGGCCTGTGAGCACTGCTGGGACACTCTAATCTTGATTGCATTTGCTTTTCAGGAAATCTGTGGTGGCAAACTGGACTTATGGCCTAGCTACGCAGCGCGTTTGGACCGAAGGCCGAGAAATATTGTGAGTAGGAGATGTTGCTTTTAGCCTGTTTGGGGGTGTTATGCTTTTTGGCGGGTGGGTTGGCGGGTCTTGGGCCATTCCTGGGAAGGTCTAATACCGGGTAGAAGTGGTTGGGACAAAATCCACGCCGATTTTTTTTGTTGCTATTTCTGACATTTTGCTCAATGTAGCGTTTTCGGGGGCCTGTTTTGGGGCCTTCATGGTGTTTGTGGGTGGGGTTCGGGGTCTGGGAGCACTGCGGCTATGGATACTTTACTTTGCAAGAGGTTTGAAGCAAATCCATGGTGGCAGAGGGGAGTTAGGGCCTAGCTGCAGAGCGCGTGCGGAGTGATTTGGGAAATTTGGGAAAAAATGACTAAGTCCCCATTTTTGTACTTTTGCTCTTTGGCTGTTTAGGGGTCTTCTACTCGTTTTCTCATGGGTTGACGGCTCTGGGGCCATTGCTGGGAAGCTCTAATACCGGATAAAAGTGTTTTGGACCAAATGCAAGGCGGAATTTTTTTTGTGTTTTTGCTGACTTGCTTGCCTTTGAGGTGCTCTTAGGGGGGTTCTGTCTGTTTGTGGGTGAGTTTCGGGGTCTGTGAGCACTGCTGGGACACTCTAATCTTGATTGCATTTGCTTTTCAGGAAATCCGTGGTGGCAAACTGGACTTATGGCCTAGCTACGCAGCGCGTTTGGACCGAAGGCCGAGAAATATTGTGAGTAGGAGATGTTGCTTTTGGCCTGTTTGGGGGTGTTATGTTTTTTGGCGGGTGGGCTGGTGGGTCTTTGGCCATTCCTGGGAAGGTCTAATACCGGGTAGAAGTGGTTGGGACAAAATCCACGCCGATTTTTTTTGTTGCTATTTCTGACATTTTGCTCAATGTAGCGTTTTTGGGGGCCTGTTTGGGGGGCTTCCTGGTGTTTGTGGGTGGGTTTCGGGGTCTGGAAGCACTGCTGGCTATGGATACTTTACTTTGCAAGAGGTTTGAAGCCAATCCATGGTGGCAGAGAGGAGTTAGGGCCTAGCTGCAGAGCGCGCGCGGAGTGATTTGGGAAATTTGGGAAAAAATGACTAAGTCCCCATTTTTGTACTTTTGCTCTTTGGCTGTTTGGGGGTCTTCTACTCGTTTTCTCCTGGTTTGACGGCTCTGGGGCCATTGCTGGGAAGCTCTAATACCGGATAAAAGTGGTTTGGACCAAATCCAAGGCGGAAAATTTTGTGTGTTTTTGCTGACTTGCTTGCCTTCGAGGTGCTCTTAGGGGGGTTCCGTCTGTTTGTGGGTGAGTTTCGGGGTCTGTGAGCACTGCTGGGACACTCTAATCTTGATTGCATTTGCTTTTCAGGAAATCTGTGGTGGCAAACTGGACTTATGGCCTAGCTACGCAGCGCGTTTGGACCGAAGGCCAAGAAATATTGTGAGTAGGAGATGTTACTTTTGGCCTGTTTGGGGGTGTTATGCTTTTTGGCGGGTGGGTTGGCGGGTCTTGGGCCATTCCTGGGAAGGTCTAATACCGGGTAGAAGTGGTTGGGACAAAATCCACGCCGATTTTTTGTTGTTGCTATTTCTGACATTTTGCTCAATGTAGCGTTTTCGGGGGCCTGTTTGGGGGGCTTCCTGGTGTTTGTGGGTGGGTTTCGGGGTCTGGGAGCACTGCTGGCTATGGATACTTTACTTTGCAAGAGGTTTGAAGCCAATCCATGGTGGCAGAGGGGAGTTAGGGCCTAGCTACAGAGCGCGCGCGTAGTGATTTGGGAAATTTGGGAAAAAATGAATGTCCCCATTTTTGTACTTTTGCTCTTTGGCTGTTTGGGGGTCTTCTACTCGTTTTCTCCTGGGTTGACGGCTCTGGGGCCATTGCTGGGAAGCTCTAATACTGGATAAAAGTGGTTTGGACCAAATCCGAGGCAGAATTTATTTTGTGTTTTTCTGACTTGCTTGCCTTTGAGGTGCTCTTAGGGGGGTTCCGTCTGTTTGTGGGTGAGTTTTGGGGTCTGTGAGCACTGCTGGGACACTCTAATCTTGATTGCATTTGCTTTTCAGGAAATCCGTGGTGGCAAACCGGACTTATGGCCTAGCTACGCAGCGCGTTTGGACCGAAGGCCGAGAAATATTGTAAGTAGAGATGTTGCTTTTGGCCTGTTTGGGGGTGTTATGCTTTTTGGCGGGTGGGTTGGCGGGTCTTGGGCCATTCCTGGGAAGGTCTAATACCGGGTAGAAGTGGTTGGGACAAAATCCACGCCGATTTTTTTTTGCTATTTCTGACATTTCGCTCAATGTAGCATTTTCGGGGGCCTGTTTTGGGGGCTTCATGGTGTTTGTGGGTGGGTTTCAGGGTCTGGGAGCACTGCGGCTATGGATACTTTACTTTGCAAGAGGTTTGAAGCAAATCCATGGTGGCAGAGGGGAGTTAGGGCCTAGCTGCAGAGCGCGCGAGGAGTGATTTGGGAAATTTGGGATAAAATGACTAAGTCCCCATTTTTGTACTTTTGCTCTTTGGCTTTTTGGGGGTCTTCTACTCGTTTTCTCCTGGGTTGACGGCTCTGGGGCCATTGCTGGGAAGCTCTAATACCGGATAAAAGTGGTTTGGACCAAATCCAAGGCGGAAATTTATGTGTGTTTTTGCTGACTTGCTTGCCTTTGAGGTGCTCTTAGGGGGGTTCCGTCTGTTTGTGGGTGAGTTTCGGGGCCTGTGAGCACTGCTGGGACACTCTAATCTTGATTGCATTTGCTTTTCAGGAAATCCGTGGTGGCAAACTGGACTTATGGCCTAGCTACGCAGCGCGTTTGGACCGAAGGCCGAGAAATATTGTGAGTAGGAGATGTTGCTTTTGGCCTGTTTGGGGGTGTTATGTTTTTTGGCGGGTGGGTTGGCAGGTCTTGGGCCATTCCTGGGAAGGTCTAATACCGGGTAGAAGTGGTTGGGACAAAATCCACGCCGATTTTTTTTGCTATTTCTGACATTTTGCTCAATGTAGCGTTTTCGGGGGCCTGTTTTGGGGGCTTCATGGTATTTGTGGGTGGGTTTCTCGGTCTGGGAGCACTGCGGCTATGGATACTTTACTTTGCAAGAGGTTTGAAGCAAATCCATGGTGGCAGAGGGGAGTTAGGGCCTAGCTGCAGAGCGCGCGCGGAGTGATTTGGGAAATTTGGGAAAAAATGACTAAGTCCCCATTTTTGTACTTTTGCTCTTTGGCTGTTTGGGGGTCTTCTACTCGTTTTCTCCTGGGTTGACGGCTCTGGGGCCATTGCTGGCAAGCTCTAATATCGGATAAAAGTGGTTTGGACCAAATCCAAGGCGGAAATTTTTGTGTGTTTTTGCTGACTTGCTTGCCTTTGAGGTGCTCTTAGGGGGGGTTCCGTCTGTTTGTGGGTGAGTTTCGGGGTCTGTGAGCACTGCTGGGACACTCTAATCTTGATTGCATTTGCTTTTCAGGAAATCCGTGGTGGCAAACTGGACTTATGGCCTAGCTATGCAGCGCGTTTGGACCGAAGGCCGAGAAATATTGTGAGTAGGAGATTTTGCTTTTGGCCTGTTTGGGGGTGTTATGCTTTTTGGCGGGTGGGTTGGCGGGTCTTGGGCCATTCCTGGGAAGGTCTAATACCGGGTAGAAGTGGTTGGGACAAAATCCACGCTGATTTTTTTTTCCTATTTCTGACATTTTGCTCAATGTAGCGTTTTCGGGGGCCTGTTTTGGGGGCTTCCTGGTGTTTGTGGGTGGGTTTCGGGGTCTGGGAGCACTGCTGGCTATGGATACTTTACTTTGCAAGAGGTTTGAAGCCAATCCATGGTGGCAGAGGGGAGTTAGGGCCTAGCTGCAGAGCGCGCGCGGAGTGATTTGGGAAATTTGGGAAAAAATGAATGTCCCCATTTTTGTACTTTTGCTCTTTGGCTGTTTGGGGGTCTTCTACTCGTTTTCTCCTGGGTTGACGGCTCTGGGGCCATTGCTGGGAAGCTCTAATCCCGGATAAATGTGGTTTGGACCAAATCCAAGGCGGAAATTTTTGTGTGTTTTTCCTGACTTGCTTGCCTTTGAGGTGCTCTTAGGGGGGTTCCGTCTGTTTGTGGGTGAGTTTCGGGGCCTGTGAGCACTGCTGGGACACTCTAATCTTGATTGCATTTGCTTTTCAGGAAATCTGTGGTGGCAAACTGGACTTATGGCCTAGCTACGCAGCGCGTTTGGACCGAAGGCCGAGAAATATTGTGAGTAGGAGATGTTGCTTTTAGCCTGTTTGGGGGTATTATGCTTTTTGGCGGGTGGGTTGGCGGGTCTTGGGCCATTCCTGGGAAGGTCTAATACCGGGTAGAAGTGGTTGGGACAAAATCCACGCCGATTTTTTTTGTTGCTATTTCTGACATTTTGCTCAATGTAGCGTTTTCGGGGGCCTGTTTTGGGGCCTTCATGGTGTTTGTGGGTGGGGTTCGGGGTCTGGGAGCACTGCGGCTATGGATACTTTACTTTGCAAGAGGTTTGAAGCAAATCCATGGTGGCAGAGGGGAGTTAGGGCCTAGCTGCAGAGCGCGTGCGGAGTGATTTGGGAAATTTGGGAAAAAATGACTAAGTCCCCATTTTTGTACTTTTGCTCTTTGGCTGTTTAGGGGTCTTCTACTCGTTTTCTCCTGGGTTGACGGCTCTGGGGCCATTGCTGGGAAGCTCTAATACCGGATAAAAGTGTTTTGGACCAAATGCAAGGCGGAATTTTTTTTGTGTTTTTGCTGACTTGCTTGCCTTTGAGGTGCTCTTAGGGGGGTTCTGTCTGTTTGTGGGTGAGTTTCGGGGTCTGTGAGCACTGCTGGGACACTCTAATCTTGATTGCATTTGCTTTTCAGGAAATCCGTGGTGGCAAACTGGACTTATGGCCTAGCTACGCAGCGCGTTTGGACCGAAGGCCGAGAAATATTGTGAGTAGGAGATGTTGCTTTTGGCCTGTTTGGGGGTGTTATGTTTTTTGGCGGGTGGGCTGGTGGGTCTTTGGCCATTCCTGGGAAGGTCTAATACCGGGTAGAAGTGGTTGGGACAAAATCCACGCCGATTTTTTTTGTTGCTATTTCTGACATTTTGCTCAATGTAGCGTTTTTGGGGGCCTGTTTGGGGGGCTTCCTGGTGTTTGTGGGTGGGTTTCGGGGTCTGGAAGCACTGCTGGCTATGGATACTTTACTTTGCAAGAGGTTTGAAGCCAATCCATGGTGGCAGAGAGGAGTTAGGGCCTAGCTGCAGAGCGCGCGCGGAGTGATTTGGGAAATTTGGGAAAAAATGAATGTCCCCATTTTTGTATTTTTGCTCTTTGGCTGTTTGGGGGTCTTATACTCGTTTTCTCCTGGGTTGACTGCTCTGGGGCCATTGCTGGGAAGCTCTAATACCGGATAAAAGTGGTTTGGACCAGATCCAAGGCGGAAATTTTTGTGTGTTTTTGCTGACTTGCTTGCCTTTGAGGTGCTCTTAGGGGGTGTTCCGTCTGTTTGTGGGTGAGTTTCGGGGTCTGTGAGCACTGCTGGGACACTCTAATCTTGATTGCATTTGCTTTTCAGGAAATCCGTGGTGGCAAACCGGACTTATGGCCTAGCTACGCAGCGCATTAGGACCGAAGGCCAGAAATATTGTAAGTAGGAGATGTTGCTTTTGGCCTGTTTGGGGGTGTTATGCTTTTTGGCGGGTGGGTTGGTGGGTCTTGGGCCATTCCTGGGAAGGTCTAATACCGGGTAGAAGTGGTTGGGACAAAATCCACGGCAATTTTTTTTGTTGCTATTTCTGACATTTTGCTCAATGTAGCATTTTCGGGGGCCTGTTTGGGGGGCTTCCTGGTGTTTGTGGGTGGGTTTCGGGGTCTGGGAGCACTGCTGGCTATGGATACTTTACTTTGCAAGAGGTTTGAAGCCAATCCATGGTGGCAGAGTGGAGTTAGGGCCTAGCTGCAGAGCGCGCGCGGAGTGATCTGGGAAATTTGGGAAAAAATGAATAAGTCCCCATTTTTGTACTTTTGCTCTTTGGCTGTTTGGGGGTCTTCTACTCGTTTTCTCATGGGTTGACGGCTCTGGGGCCATTGCTGGGAAGCTCTAATACCGGATAAAAGTGGTTTGGACCAAATCCAAGGCGGAAATTTTTGTGTGTTTTTGCTGACTTGCTTGCCTTCGAGGTGCTCTTAGGGGGGTTCCGTCTGTTTGTGGGTGAGTTTCGGGGTCTGTGAGCACTGCTGGGACACTCTAATCTTGATTGCATTTGCTTTTCAGGAAATCTGTGGTGGCAAACTGGACTTATGGCCTAGCTACGCAGCGCGTTTGGACCGAAGGCCAAGAAATATTGTGAGTAGGAGATGTTACTTTTGGCCTGTTTGGGGGTGTTATGCTTTTTGGCGGGTGGGTTGGCGGGTCTTGGGCCATTCCTGGGAAGGTCTAATACCGGGTAGAAGTGGTTGGGACAAAATCCACACCGATTTTTTGTTGTTGCTATTTCTGACATTTTGCTCAATGTAGCGTTTTCGGGGGCCTGTTTGGGGGGCTTCCTGGTGTTTGTGGGTGGGTTTCGGGGTCTGGGAGCACTGCTGGCTATGGATACTTTACTTTGCAAGAGGTTTGAAGCCAATCCATGGTGGCAGAGGGGAGTTAGGGCCTAGCTACAGAGCGCGCGCGTAGTGATTTGGGAAATTTGGGAAAAAATGAATGTCCCCATTTTTGTACTTTTGCTCTTTGGCTGTTTGGGGGTCTTCTACTCGTTTTCTCCTAGGTTGACGGCTCTGGGGCCATTGCTGGGAAGCTCTAATACCGGATAAAAGTGGTTTGGACCAAACCCAAGGCGGAAATTTTTGTGTGTTTTTGCTGACTTGCTTGCCTTTGAGGTGCTCTTAGGGGGGGTTCCGTCTGTGGGTGAGTTTCGGGGTCTGTGAGCACTGCTGGGACACTCTAATCTTGATTGCATTTGCTTTTCAGGAAATCCGTGGTGGCAAACTGGATTTACGGCCTAGCTACGCAGGGCGTTTGGACCGAAGGCCGAGAAATATTGTAAGTAGGAGAAGTTGCTTTTGGCCTGTTTGGGGGTGTTATGCTTTTTGGCGGGTGGGTTGGCGGGTCTTGGGCCATTCCTGGGAAGTTCTAATACCAGGTAGAAGTGGTTGGGACAAAATCCACGCCGATTTTTTTGTTGCTATTTCTGACATTTTGCTCAATGTAGCGTTTTCGGGGGCCTGTTTTGGGGGCTTCATGGTGTTTGTGGGTGGGTTTCGGGGTCTGGGAGCACTGCGGCTCTGGATACTTTACTTTGCAAGAGGTTTGAAGCAAATCCATGGTGGCAGAGGGGAGTTAGGGCCTAGCTGCAGAGCGCGCGGAGTGATTTGGGAAATTTGGGAAAAAATGACTAAGTCCCCATTTTTGTACTTTTGCTCTTTGGCTGTTTGGGGGTCTTCTACTCGTTTTCTCCTAGGTTGACGGCTCTTGGGCCATTGCTGGGAAGCTCTAATACCGGATAAAAGTGTTTTGGACCAAATCCAAGGCGGAAATTTTTGTGTGTTTTTGCTGACTTGCTTGCCCTTGAGGTGCTCTTAGGGGGGGTTCCGTATGTTTGTGGGTGAGTTTCGGGGTCTGTGAGCACTGCTGGGACACTCTAATCTTGATTGCATTTGCTTTTCAAGAAATCCGTGGTGGCAAACTGGACTTATGGCCTAGCTACGCAGCGCGTTTGGACCGAAGGCCGAGAAATATTGTGAGTAGGAGATGTTGCTTTTGGCCTGTTTGGGGGTGTTATGCTTTTTGGCGGGTGGGTTGGCGGGTCTTGGGCCATTCCTGGGAAGGTCTAATACAGGGTAGAAGTGGTTGGGACAAAATCCACGCCGGTTTTTTTTGTGCTATTTCTGACATTTTGCTCAATGTAGCGTTTTCGGGGGCCTGTTTGGGGGGCTTCCTGGTGTTTGTGGGTGGGTTTCGGTGTCTGGGAGCACTGCTGGCTATGGATACTTTACTTTGCAAGAGGTTTGAAGCCAATCCATGGTGGCAGAGTGGAGTTAGGGCCTAGCTGCAGAGCGCACGCGGAGTGATTTGGGAAATTTGGGAAAAAATGAATGTCCCCATTTTTGTACTTTTGCTCTTTGGCTGTTTGGGGGTCTTCTACTCGTTTTCTCCTGGGTTGACGGCTCTGGGGCCATTGCTGGGAAGCTCTAATCCCGGATAAATGTGGTTTGGACCAAATCCAAGGCGGAAATTTTTGTGTGTTTTTGCTGACTTGCTTGCCTTTGAGGTGCTCTTAGGGGGGTTCCGTCTGTTTGTGGGTGAGTTTCGGGGCCTGTGAGCACTGCTGGGACACTCTAATCTTGATTGCATTTGCTTTTCAGGAAATCCGTGGTGGCAAACTGGACTTATGGCCTAGCTACGCAGCGCGTTTGGACCGAAGGCCGAAAAATATTGTGAGTAGGAGATGTTGCTTTTGGCCTGTTTGGGGGTGTTATGCTTTTTGGCGGGTGGGTTGGCGGGTCTTGGGCCATTCCTGGGAAGGTCTAATATCGGGTAGAAGTGGTTGGGACAAAATCCACGCCGATTTTTTTTGTTGCTATTTCTGACATTTTGCTCAATGTAGCGTTTTCGGGGGCCTGTTTTGGGGGCTTCATGGTGTTTGTGGGTGGGTTTCGGGGTCTGGGAGCACTGCGGCTATGGATACTTTACTTTGCAAGAGGTTTGAAGCAAATCCATGGTGGCAGAGGGGAGTTAGGGCCTAGCTGCAGAGCGCGCACGGAGTGATTTGGGAAATTTGGGAAAAAATGACTAAGTCCCCATTTTTGTACTTTTGCTCTTTGGCTGTTTGGGGGTCTTCTACTCGTTTTCTCCTGGGTTGACGGCTCTGGGGCCATTGCTGGGAAGCTCTAATACCGGATAAAAGTGTTTTGGACCAAATGCAAGGCGGAAATCTTTTTGTGTTTTTGCTGACTTGCTTGCCTTTGAGGTGCTCTTAGGGGGGGTTCTGTCTGTTTGTGGGTGAGTTTCGGGGTCTGTGAGCACTGCTGGGACACTCTAATCTTGATTGCATTTGCTTTTCAGGAAATCCGTGGTGGCAAACCGGACTTATGGCCTAGCTACGCAGCGCATTAGGACCGAAGGCCAGAAATATTGTAAGTAGGAGATGTTGCTTTTGGCCTGTTTGGGGGTGTTATGCTTTTTGGCGGGTGGGTTGGTGGGTCTTGGGCCATTCCTGGGAAGGTCTAATACTGGGTAGAAGTGGTCGGGACAAAATCCACGGCAATTTTTTTGTGCTATTTCTGACATTTTGCTCAATGTAGCATTTTCGGGGGCCTGTTTGGGGGGCTTACTGGTGTTTGTGGGTGGGTTTCGGGGTCTGGGAGCACTGCTGGCTATGGATACTTTACTTTGCAAGAGGTTTGAAGCCAATCCATGGTGGCAGAGGGGAGTTAGGGCCTAGCTGCAGAGCGCGCGCAGAGTCATTTGGGAAATTTGGGAAAAAATGACTAAGTCCCCATTTTTGTACTTTTGCTCTTTGGCTGTTTGGGGGTCTTCTACTCATTTTCTCCTGGGTTCACGGCTCTTGGGCCATTGCTGGGAAGCTCTAATACCGGATAAAAGTGTTTTGGACCAAATCCAAGGCGGAAACTTTTGTGTGTTTTTGCTGACTTGCTTGCCCTTGAGGTGCTCTTAGGGGGGGTTCCGTATGTTTGTGGGTGAGTTTCGGGGTCTGTGAGCACTGCTGGGACACTCTAATCTTGATTGCATTTGCTTTTCAAGAAATCCGTGGTGGCAAACTGGACTTATGGCCTAGCTACGCAGCGCGTTTGGACCGAAGGCCGAGAAATATTGTGAGTAGGAGATGTTGCTTTTGGCCTGTTTGGGGGTGTTATGCTTTTTGGCGGGTGGGTTGGCGGGTCTTGGGCCATTCCTGGGAAGGTCTAATACAGGGTAGAAGTGGTTGGGACAAAATCCACGCCGATTTTTTTTTTGCTATTTCTGACATTTTGCTCAATGTAGCGTTTTCGGGGGCCTGTTTGGGGGGCTTCCTGGTGTTTGTGGGTGGGTTTCGGTGTCTGGGAGCACTGCTGGCTATGGATACTTTACTTTGCAAGAGGTTTGAAGCCAATCCATGGTGGCAGAGTGGAGTTAGGGCCTAGCTGCAGAGCGCACGCGGAGTGATTTGGGAAATTTGGGAAAAAATGAATGTCCCCATTTTTGTACTTTTGCTCTTTGGCTGTTTGGGGGTCTTCTACTCGTTTTCTCCTGGGTTGACGGCTCTGGGGCCATTGCTGGGAAGCTCTAATCCCGGATAAATGTGGTTTGGACCAAATCCAAGGCGGAAATTTTTGTGTGTTTTTGCTGACTTGCTTGCCTTTGAGGTGCTCTTAGGGGGGTTCCGTCTGTTTGTGGGTGAGTTTCGGGGCCTGTGAGCACTGCTGGGACACTCTAATCTTGATTGCATTTGCTTTTCAGGAAATCCGTGGTGGCAAACTGGACTTATGGCCTAGCTACGCAGCGCGTTTGGACCGAAGGCCGAAAAATATTGTGAGTAGGAGATGTTGCTTTTGGCCTGTTTGGGGGTGTTATGCTTTTTGGCGGGTGGGTTGGCGGGTCTTGGGCCATTCCTGGGAAGGTCTAATACCGGGTAGAAGTGGTTGGGACAAAATCCACGCCGATTTTTTTTGTTGCTATTTCTGACATTTTGCTCAATGTAGCGTTTTCGGGGGCCTGTTTTGGGGGCTTCATGGTGTTTGTGGGTGGGTTTCGGGGTCTGGGAGCACTGCGGCTATGGATACTTTACTTTGCAAGAGGTTTGAAGCAAATCCATGGTGGCAGAGGGGAGTTAGGGCCTAGCTGCAGAGCGCGCACGGAGTGATTTGGGAAATTTGGGAAAAAATGACTAAGTCCCCATTTTTGTACTTTTGCTCTTTGGCTGTTTGGGGGTCTTCTACTCGTTTTCTCCTGGGTTGACGGCTCTGGGGCCATTGCTGGGAAGCTCTAATACCGGATAAAAGTGTTTTGGACCAAATGCAAGGCGGAAATCTTTTTGTGTTTTTGCTGACTTGCTTGCCTTTGAGGTGCTCTTAGGGGGGGTTCTGTCTGTTTGTGGGTGAGTTTCGGGGTCTGTGAGCACTGCTGGGACACTCTAATCTTGATTGCATTTGCTTTTCAGGAAATCCGTGGTGGCAAACCGGACTTATGGCCTAGCTACGCAGCGCATTAGGACCGAAGGCCAGAAATATTGTAAGTAGGAGATGTTGCTTTTGGCCTGTTTGGGGGTGTTATGCTTTTTGGCGGGTGGGTTGGTGGGTCTTGGGCCATTCCTGGGAAGGTCTAATACCGGGTAGAAGTGGTTGGGACAAAATCCACGGCAATTTTTTTGTGCTATTTCTGACATTTTGCTCAATGTAGCATTTTCGGGGGCCTGTTTGGGGGGCTTACTGGTGTTTGTGGGTGGGTTTCGGGGTCTGGGAGCACTGCTGGCTATGGATACTTTACTTTGCAAGAGGTTTGAAGCCAATCCATGGTGGCAGAGGGGAGTTAGGGCCTAGCTGCAGAGCGCGCGTGGAGTCATTTGGGAAATTTGGGAAAAAATGACTAAGTCCCCATTTTTGTACTTTTGCTCTTTGGCTGTTTGGGGGTCTTCTACTCGTTTTCTTCTGGGTTGACGGCTCTGGGGCCATTGCTCGGAAGCTCTAATACCGGATAAAAGTGGTTTGGACCAAATCCGAGGCGGAATTATTTTGTGTTTTTGCTGACTTGCTTGCCTTTGAGGTGCTCTTAGGGGGGGTTCCGTCTGTTTGTGGGTGAGTTTTGGGGTCTGTGAGCACTGCTGGGACACTCTAATCTTGATTGCAGTTGCTTTTCAGGAAATCCGTGGTGGCAAACCGGACTTATGGCCTAGCTACGCAGCGCGTTTGGACCGAAGGCCGAGAAATATTGTAAGTAGGAGATGTTGCTTTTGGCCTGTTTGGGGGTGTTATGCTTTTTGGCTGTGGGTTGGCGGGTCTTGGGCCATTCCTGGGAAGGTCTAATACCGGGTAGAAGTGGTTGGGACAAAATCCACGCCGATTTTTGTGTGTGCTATTTCTGACATTTTGCTCAATGTAGCGTTTTCGGGGGCCTGTTTTGGGGGCTTCATGGTGTTTGTGGGTGGGTTTCTCGGTCTGGGAGCACTGCGGCTATGGATACTTTACTTTGCAAGAGGTTTGAAGCAAATCCATGGTGGCAGAGGGGTGTTAGGGCCTAGCTGCAGAGCGCGCGCGGAGTGATTTGGGAAATTTGGGAAAAAATGACTAAGTCCCCATTTTTGTACTTTTGCTCTTTGGCTGTTTGGGGGTCTTCTACTCGTTTTCTCCTGGGTTGACGGCTCTGGGGCCATTGCTGGGAAGCTCTAATATCGGATAAAAGTGGTTTGGACCAAATCCAAGGCGGAAATTTTTGTGTGTTTTTGCTGACTTGCTTGCCTTTGAGGTGCTCTTAGGGGGGGTTCCGTCTGTTTGTGGGTGAGTTTCGGGGTCTGTGAGCACTGCTGGGACACTCTAATCTTGATTGCATTTGCTTTTCAGGAAATCCGTGGTGGCAAACTGGACTTATGGCCTAGCTATGCAGCGCGTTTGGACCGAAGGCCGAGAAATATTGTGAGTAGGAGATTTTGCTTTTGGCCTGTTTGGGGGTGTTATGCTTTTTGGCGGGTGGGTTGGCGGGTCTTGGGCCATTCCTGGGAAGGTCTAATACCGGGTAGAAGTGGTTGGGACAAAATCCACGCTGATTTTTTTTTGCTATTTCTGACATTTTGCTCAATGTAGCGTTTTCGGGGGCCTGTTTTGGGGGCTTCCTGGTGTTTGTGGGTGGGTTTCGGGGTCTGGGAGCACTGCTGGCTATGGATACTTTACTTTGCAAGAGGTTTTAAGCCAATCCATGGTGGCAGAGGGGAGTTAGGGCCTAGCTGCAGAGCGCGCGCGGAGTGATTTGGGAAATTTGGGAAAAAATGACTAAGTCCCCATTTTTGTACTTTTGCTCTTTGGCTGTTTGAGGGTCTTCTACTCGTTTTCTCCTGGGTTGACGGCTCTGGGGCCATTGCTGGGAAGCTCTAATACTGGATAAAAGTGGTTTGGACCAAATCCGAGGCGGAATTTTTTTGTGTTTTTCTGACTTGCTTGCCTTTGAGGTGCTCTTAGGGGGGTTCCGTCTGTTTGTGGGTGAGTTTTGGGGTCTGTGAGCACTGCTGGGACACTCTAATCTTGATTGCATTTGCTTTTCAGGAAATCCGTGGTGGCAAACCGGACTTATGGCCTAGCTACGCAGCGCGTTTGGACCGAAGGCCGAGAAATATTGTAAGTAGGAGATGTTGCTTTTGGCCTGTTTGGGGGTGTTATGCTTTTTGGCGGGTGGGTTGGCGGGTCTTGGGCCATTCCTGGGAAGGTCTAATACCGGGTAGAAGTGGTTGGGACAAAATCCATTCCGATTTTTTGTTGTTGCTATTTCTGACATTTTGCTCAATGTAGCGTTTTCGGGGGCCTGTTTTGGGGGCTTCATGGTGTTTGTGGGTGGATTTCAGGGTCTGGGAGCACTGCGGCTATGGATACTTTACTTTGCAAGAGGTTTGAAGCAAATCCATGGTGGCAGAGGGGAGTTAGGGCCTAGCTGCAGAGCGCGCGCGGAGTGATTTGGGAAATTTGGGAAAAAATGACTAAGTCCCCATTTTTGTACTTTTGCTCTTTGGCTGTTTGGGGGTCTTCTCCTCGTTTTCTCCTGGGTTGACGGCTCTGGGGCCATTGCTGGGAAGCTCTAATACCGGATAAAAGTGTTTTGGACCAAATCCAAGGCGGACATTTTTTTGTGTTTTTGCTGACTTGCTTGCATTTGAGGTGCTCTTAGGGGGGGTTCTGTCTGTTTGTGGGTGAGTTTCGGGGTCTGTGAGCACTGCTGGGACACTCTAATCTTGATTGCATTTGCTTTTCAGGAAATCCGTGGTGGCAAACTGGACTTATGGCCTAGCTACGCAGCGCGTTTCGACCGAAGGCCGAGAAATATTGTGAGTAGATGTTGCTTTTGGCCTGTTTGGGGGTGTTATGCTTTTTGGCGGGTGGGTTGGCGGGTCTAGGGCCATTCCTGGGAAGGTCTAATACCGGGTAGAAGTGGTTGGGACAAAATCCACGCCAATTTTTTTTTTGCTATTTCTGACATTTTGCTCAATGTAGCGTTTTTGGGGGCCTGTTTGGGGGGCTTCCTGGTGTTTGTGGGTGGGTTTCGGGGTCTGGGAGCACTGCTGGCTATGGATACTTTACTTTGCAAGAGGTTTGAAGCCAATCCATGGTGGCAGAGGGGAGTTAGGGCCTAGCTGCAGAGCGCGCGCGGAGTGATTTGGGAAATTTGGGAAAAAATGACTAAGTCCCCATTTTTGTACTTTTGCTCTTTGGCTGTTTGGGGGTCTTCTACTCGTTTTCTCCTGGGTTGACGGCTCTGGGGCCATTGCTGGGAAGCTCTAATACTGGATAAAAGTGGTTTGGACCAAATCCGAGGCAGAATTTATTTTGTGTTTTTCTGACTTGCTTGCCTTTGAGGTGCTCTTAGGGGGGTTCCGTCTGCTTGTGGGTGAGTTTTGGGGTCTGTGAGCACTGCTGGGACACTCTAATCTTGATTGCATTTGCTTTTCAGGAAATCCGTGGTGGCAAACCGGACTTATGGCCTAGCTACGCAGCGCGTTTGGACCGAAGGCCGAGAAATATTGTAAGTAGAGATGTTGCTTTTGGCCTGTTTGGGGGTGTTATGCTTTTTGGCGGGTGGGTTGGCGGGTCTTGGGCCATTCCTGGGAAGGTCTAATACCGGGTAGAAGTGGTTGGGACAAAATCCACGCCGATTTTTTTTTGCTATTTCTGACATTTCGCTCAATGTAGCGTTTTCGGGGGCCTGTTTTGGGGGCTTCATGGTGTTTGTGGGTGGGTTTCAGGGTCTGGGAGCACTGCGGCTATGAATACTTTACTTTGCAAGAGGTTTGAAGCAAATCCATGGTGGCAGAGGGGAGTTAGGGCCTAGCTGCAGAGCGCGCGAGGAGTGATTTGGGAAATTTGGGATAAAATGACTAAGTCCCCATTTTTGTACTTTTGCTCTTTGGCTGTTTGGGGGTCTTCTACTCGTTTTCTCCTGGGTTGACGGCTCTGGGGCCATTGCTGGGAAGCTCTAATACCGGATAAAAGTGGTTTGGACCAAATCCAAGGCGGAAATTTATGTGTGTTTTTGCTGACTTGATTGCCTTTGAGGTGCTCTTAGGGGGGTTCCGTCTGTTTGTGGGTGAGTTTCGGGGCCTGTGAGTACTGCTGGGACACTCTAATCTTGATTGCATTTGCTTTTCAGGAAATCCGTGGTGGCAAACTGGACTTATGGCCTAGCTACGCAGCGCGTTTGGACCGAAGGCCGAGAAATATTGTGAGTAGGAGATGTTGCTTTTGGCCTGTTTGGGGGTGTTATGTTTTTTGGCGGGTGGGTTGGCAGGTCTTGGGCCATTCCTGGGAAGGTCTAATACCGGGTAGAAGTGGTTGGGACAAAATCCATGCCGATTTTTTTTGCTATTTCTGACATTTTGCTCAATGTAGCGTTTTCGGGGGCCTGTTTTGGGGGCTTCATGGTATTTGTGGGTGGGTTTCTCGGTCTGGGAGCACTGCGGCTATGGATACTTTACTTTGCAAGAGGTTTGAAGCAAATCCATGGTGGCAGAGGGGAGTTAGGGCCTAGCTGCAGAGCGCGCGCGGAGTGATTTGGGAAATTTGGGAAAAAATGACTAAGTCCCCATTTTTGTACTTTTGCTCTTTGGCTGTTTGGGGGTCTTCTACTCGTTTTCTCCTGGGTTGACGGCTCTGGGGCCATTGCTGGCAAGCTCTAACATCGGATAAAAGTGGTTTGGACCAAATCCAAGGCGGAAATTTTTGTGTGTTTTTGCTGACTTGCTTGCCTTTGAGGTGCTCTTAGGGGGGGTTCCGTCTGTTTGTGGGTGAGTTTCGGGGTCTGTGAGCACTGCTGGGACACTCTAATCTTGATTGCATTTGCTTTTCAGGAAATCCGTGGTGGCAAACTGGACTTATGGCCTAGCTATGCAGCGCGTTTGGACCGAAGGCCGAGAAATATTGTGAGTAGGAGATTTTGCTTTTGGCCTGTTTGGGGGTGTTATGCTTTTTGGTGGGTGGGTTGGCGGGTCTTGGGCCATTCCTGGGAAGGTCTAATACCGGGTAGAAGTGGTTGGGACAAAATCCACGCTGATTTTTTTTTCCTATTTCTGACATTTTGCTCAATGTAGCGTTTTCGGGGGCCTGTTTTGGGGGCTTCCTGGTGTTTGTGGGTGGGTTTCGGGGTCTGGGAGCACTGCTGGCTATGGATACTTTACTTTGCAAGAGGTTTGAAGCCAATCCATGGTGGCAGAGGGGAGTTAGGGCCTAGCTGCAGAGCGCGCGCGGAGTGATTTGGGAAATTTGGGAAAAAATGAATGTCCCCATTTTTGTACTTTTGCTCTTTGGCTGTTTGGGGGTCTTCTACTCGTTTTCTCCTGGGTTGACGGCTCTGGGGCCATTGCTGGGAAGCTCTAATCCCGGATAAATGTGGTTTGGACCAAATCCAAGGCGGAAATTTTTGTGTGTTTTTTCTGACTTGCTTGCCTTTGAGGTGCTCTTAGGGGGGTTCCGTCTGTTTGTGGGTGAGTTTCGGGGCCTGTGAGCACTGCTGGGACACTCTAATCTTGATTGCATTTGCTTTTCAGGAAATCTGTGGTGGCAAACTGGACTTATGGCCTAGCTACGCAGCGCGTTTGGACCGAAGGCCGAGAAATATTGTGAGTAGGAGATGTTGCTTTTAGCCTGTTTGGGGGTGTTATGCTTTTTGGCGGGTGGGTTGGCGGGTCTTGGGCCATTCCTGGGAAGGTCTAATACCGGGTAGAAGTGGTTGGGACAAAATCCACGCCGATTTTTTGTTGTTGCTATTTCTGACATTTTGCTCAATGTAGCATTTTCGGGGGCCTGTTTTGGGGCCTTCATGGTGTTTGTGGGTGGGGTTCGGGGTCTGGGAGCACTGCGGCTATGGATACTTTACTTTGCAAGAGGTTTGAAGCAAATCCATGGTGGCAGAGGGGAGTTAGGGCCTAGCTGCAGAGCGCGTGCGGAGTGATTTGGGAAATTTGGGAAAAAATGACTAAGTCCCCATTTTTGTACTTTTGCTCTTTGGCTGTTTAGGGGTCTTCTACTCGTTTTCTCCTGGGTTGACGGCTCTGGGGCCATTGCTGGGAAGCTCTAATACCGGATAAAAGTGTTTTGGACCAAATGCAAGGCGGAATTTTTTTTGTGTTTTTGCTGACTTGCTTGCCTTTGAGGTGCTCTTAGGGGGGTTCTGTCTGTTTGTGGGTGAGTTTCGGGGTCTGTGAGCACTGCTGGGACACTCTAATCTTGATTGCATTTGCTTTTCAGGAAATCCGTGGTGGCAAACTGGACTTATGGCCTAGCTACGCAGCGCGTTTGGACCGAAGGCCGAGAAATATTGTGAGTAGGAGATGTTGCTTTTGGCCTGTTTGGGGGTGTTATGTTTTTTGGCGGGTGGGCTGGTGGGTCTTTGGCCATTCCTGGGAAGGTCTAATACCGGGTAGAAGTGGTTGGGACAAAATCCACGCCGATTTTTTTTGTTGCTATTTCTGACATTTTGCTCAATGTAGCGTTTTTGGGGGCCTGTTTGGGGGGCTTCCTGGTGTTTGTGGGTGGGTTTCGGGGTCTGGAAGCACTGCTGGCTATGGATACTTTACTTTGCAAGAGGTTTGAAGCCAATCCATGGTGGCAGAGAGGAGTTAGGGCCTAGCTGCAGAGCGCGCGCGGAGTGATTTGGGAAATTTGGGAAAAAATGAATGTCCCCATTTTTGTATTTTTGCTCTTTGGCTGTTTGGGGGTCTTATACTCGTTTTCTCCTGGGTTGACTGCTCTGGGGCCATTGCTGGGAAGCTCTAATACCGGATAAAAGTGGTTTGGACCAGATCCAAGGCGGAAATTTTTGTGTGTTTTTGCTGACTTGCTTGCCTTTGAGGTGCTCTTAGGGGGTGTTCCGTCTGTTTGTGGGTGAGTTTCGGGGTCTGTGAGCACTGCTGGGACACTCTAATCTTGATTGCATTTGCTTTTCAGGAAATCCGTGGTGGCAAACCGGACTTATGGCCTAGCTACGCAGCGCATTAGGACCGAAGGCCAGAAATATTGTAAGTAGGAGATGTTGCTTTTGGCCTGTTTGGGGGTGTTATGCTTTTTGGCGGGTGGGTTGGTGGGTCTTGGGCCATTCCTGGGAAGGTCTAATACCGGGTAGAAGTGGTTGGGACAAAATCCAGGGCAATTTTTTTTTTGCTATTTCTGACATTTTGCTCAATGTAGCATTTTCGGGGGCCTGTTTGGGGGGCTTCCTGGTGTTTGTGGGTGGGTTTCGGGGTCTGGGAGCACTGCTGGCTATGGATACTTTACTTTGCAAGAGGTTTGAAGCCAATCCATGGTGGCAGAGGGGAGTTAGGGCCTAGCTGCAGAGCGCGCGCGGAGTGATCTGGGAAATTTGGGAAAAAATGAATAAGTCCCCATTTTTGTACTTTTGCTCTTTGGCTGTTTGGGGGTCTTCTACTCGTTTTCTCCTGGGTTGACGGCTCTGGGGCCATTGCTGGGAAGCTCTAATACCGGATAAAAGTGGTTTGGACCAAATCCAAGGCGGAAATTTTTGTGTGTTTTTGCTGACTTGCTTGCCTTCGAGGTGCTCTTAGGGGGGTTCCGTCTGTTTGTGGGTGAGTTTCGGGGTCTGTGAGCACTGCTGGGACACTCTAATCTTGATTGCATTTGCTTTTCAGGAAATCTGTGGTGGCAAACTGGACTTATGGCCTAGCTACGCAGCGCGTTTGGACCGAAGGCCAAGAAATATTGTGAGTAGGAGATATTGCTTTTGGCCTGTTTGGGGGTGTTATGCTTTTTGGCGGGTGGGTTGGCGGGTCTTGGGCCATTCCTGGGAAGGTCTAATACCGGGTAGAAGTGGTTGGGACAAAATCCACGCCGATTTTTTGTTGTTGCTATTTCTGACATTTTGCTCAATGTAGCGTTTTCGGGGGCCTGTTTGGGGGGCTTCCTGGTGTTTGTGGGTGGGTTTCGGGGTCTGGGAGCACTGCTGGCTATGGATACTTTACTTTGCAAGAGGTTTGAAGCCAATCCATGGTGGCAGAGGGGAGTTAGGGCCTAGCTACAGAGCGCGCGCGTAGTGATTTGGGAAATTTGGGAAAAAATGAATGTCCCCATTTTTGTACTTTTGCTCTTTGGCTGTTTGGGGGTCTTCTACTCGTTTTCTCCTAGGTTGACGGCTCTGGGGCCATTGCTGGGAAGCTCTAATACCGGATAAAAGTGGTTTGGACCAAACCCAAGGCGGAAATTTTTGTGTGTTTTTGCTGACTTGCTTGCCTTTGAGGTGCTCTTAGGGGGGGTTCCGTCTGTGGGTGAGTTTCGGGGTCTGTGAGCACTGCTGGGACACTCTAATCTTGATTGCATTTGCTTTTCAGGAAATCCGTGGTGGCAAACCGGATTTATGGCCTAGCTACGCAGCGCGTTTGGACCGAAGGCCGAGAAATATTGTAAGTAGGAGAAGTTGCTTTTGGCCTGTTTGGGGGTGTTATGCTTTTTGGCGGGTGGGTTGGCGGGTCTTGGGCCATTCCTGGGAAGTTCTAATACCGGGTAGAAGTGGTTGGGACAAAATCCACGCCGATTTTTGTTGTTGCTATTTCTGACATTTTGCTCAATGTAGCGTTTTCGGGGGCCTGTTTTGGGGGCTTCATGGTGTTTGTGGGTGGGTTTCGGGGTCTGGGAGCACTGCGGCTCTGGATACTTTACTTTGCAAGAGGTTTGAAGCAAATCCATGGTGGCAGAGGGGAGTTAGGGCCTAGCTGCAGAGCGCGCGGAGTGATTTGGGAAATTTGGGAAAAAATGACTAAGTCCCCATTTTTGTACTTTTGCTCTTTGGCTGTTTGGGGGTCTTCTACTCGTTTTCTCCTGGGTTGACGGCTCTTGGGCCATTGCTGGGAAGCTCTAATACCGGATAAAAGTGTTTTGGACCAAATCCAAGGCGGAAATTTTTGTGTGTTTTTGCTGACTTGCTTGCCCTTGAGGTGCTCTTAGGGGGGGTTCCGTATGTTTGTGGGTGAGTTTCGGGGTCTGTGAGCACTGCTGGGACACTCTAATCTTGATTGCATTTGCTTTTCAAGAAATCCGTGGTGGCAAACTGGACTTATGGCCTAGCTACGCAGCGCGTTTGGACCGAAGGCCGCGAAATATTGTGAGTAGGAGATGTTGCTTTTGGCCTGTTTGGGGGTGTTATGCTTTTTGGCGGGTGGGTTGGCGGGTCTTGGGCCATTCCTGGGAAGGTCTAATACAGGGTAGAAGTGGTTGGGACAAAATCCACGCCGGTTTTTTTTGTGCTATTTCTGACATTTTGCTCAATGTAGCGTTTTCGGGGGCCTGTTTGGGGGGCTTCCTGGTGTTTGTGGGTGGGTTTCGGTGTCTGGGAGCACTGCTGGCTATGGATACTTTACTTTGCAAGAGGTTTGAAGCCAATCCATGGTGGCAGAGTGGAGTTAGGGCCTAGCTGCAGAGCGCACGCGGAGTGATTTGGGAAATTTGGGAAAAAATGAATGTCCCCATTTTTGTACTTTTGCTCTTTGGCTGTTTGGGGGTCTTCTACTCGTTTTCTCCTGGGTTGACGGCTCTGGGGCCATTGCTGGGAAGCTCTAATCCCGGATAAATGTGGTTTGGACCAAATCCAAGGCGGAAATTTTTGTGTGTTTTTGCTGACTTGCTTGCCTTTGAGGTGCTCTTAGGGGGGTTCCGTCTGTTTGTGGGTGAGTTTCGGGGCCTGTGAGCACTGCTGGGACACTCTAATCTTGATTGCATTTGCTTTTCAGGAAATCCGTGGTGGCAAACTGGACTTATGGCCTAGCTACGCAGCGCGTTTGGACCGAAGGCCGAGAAATATTGTGAGTAGGAGATGTTGCTTTTGGCCTGTTTGGGGGTGTTATGCTTTTTGGCGGGTGGGTTGGCGGGTCTTGGGCCATTCCTGGGAAGGTCTAATACCGGGTAGAAGTGGTTGGGACAAAATCCACGCCGATTTTTTTTGTTGCTATTTCTGACATTTTGCTCAATGTAGCGTTTTCGGGGGCCTGTTTTGGGGGCTTCATGGTGTTTGTGGGTGGGTTTCGGGGTCTGGGAGCACTGCGGCTATGGATACTTTACTTTGCAAGAGGTTTGAAGCAAATCCATGGTGGCAGAGGGGAGTTAGGGCCTAGCTGCAGAGCGCGCACGGAGTGATTTGGGAAATTTGGGAAAAAATGAATAAGTCCCCATTTTTGTACTTTTGCTCTTTGGCTGTTTGGGGGTCTTCTACTTGTTTTCTCCTGGGTTGACGGCTCTGGGGCCATTGCTGGGAAGCTCTAATACCGGATAAAAGTGTTTTGGACCAAATGCAAGGCGGAAATCTTTTTGTGTTTTTGCTGACTTGCTTGCCTTTGAGGTGCTCTTAGGGGGGGTTCTGTCTGTTTGTGGGTGAGTTTCGGGGTCTGTGAGCACTGCTGGGACACTCTAATCTTGATTGCATTTGCTTTTCAGGAAATCCGTGGTGGCAAACCGGACTTATGGCCTAGCTACGCAGCGCATTAGGACCGAAGGCCAGAAATATTGTAAGTAGGAGATGTTGCTTTTGGCCTGTTTGGGGGTGTTATGCTTTTTGGCGGGTGGGTTGGTGGGTCTTGGGCCATTCCTGGGAAGGTCTAATACCGGGTAGAAGTGGTTGGGACAAAATCCACGGCAATTTTTTTGTGCTATTTCTGACATTTTGCTCAATGTAGCATTTTCGGGGGCCTGTTTGGGGGGCTTACTGGTGTTTGTGGGTGGGTTTCGGGGTCTGGGAGCACTGCTGGCTATGGATACTTTACTTTGCAAGAGGTTTGAAGCCAATCCATGGTGGCAGAGGGGAGTTAGGGCCTAGCTGCAGAGCGCGCGCAGAATCATTTGGGAAATTTGGGAAAAAATGACTAAGTCCCCATTTTTGTACTTTTGCTCTTTGGCTGTTTGGGGGTCTTCTACTCGTTTTCTCCTGGGTTGACGGCTCTTGGGCCATTGCTGGGAAGCTCTAATACCGGATAAAAGTGTTTTGGACCAAATCCAAGGCGGAAATTTTTGTGTGTTTTTGCTGACTTGCTTGCCCTTGAGGTGCTCTTAGGGGGGGTTCCGTATGTTTGTGGGTGAGTTTCGGGGTCTGTGAGCACTGCTGGGACACTCTAATCTTGATTGCATTTGCTTTTCAAGAAATCCGTGGTGGCAAACTGGACTTATGGCCTAGCTACGCAGCGCGTTTGGACCGAAGGCCGAGAAATATTGTGAGTAGGAGATGTTGCTTTTGGCCTGTTTGGGGGTGTTATGCTTTTTGGCGGGTGGGTTGGCGGGTCTTGGGCCATTCCTGGGAAGGTCTAATACAGGGTAGAAGTGGTTGGGACAAAATCCACGCCGGTTTTTTTGTGCTATTTCTGACATTTTGCTCAATGTAGCGTTTTCAGGGGCCTGTTTGGGGGGCTTCCTGGTGTTTGTGGGTGGGTTTCGGTGTCTGGGAGCACTGCTGGCTATGGATACTTTACTTTGCAAGAGGTTTGAAGCCAATCCATGGTGGCAGAGTGGAGTTAGGGCCTAGCTGCAGAGCGCACGCGGAGTGATTTGGGAAATTTGGGAAAAAATGAATGTCCCCATTTTTGTACTTTTGCTCTTTGGCTGTTTGGGGGTCTTCTACTCGTTTTCTCCTGGGTTGACGGCTCTGGGGCCATTGCTGGGAAGCTCTAATCCTGGATAAATGTGGTTTGGACCAAATCCAAGGCGGAAATTTTTGTGTGTTTTTGCTGACTTGCTTGCCTTTGAGGTGCTCTTAGGGGGGTTCCGTCTGTTTGTGGGTGAGTTTCGGGGCCTGTGAGCACTGCTGGGACACTCTAATCTTGATTGCATTTGCTTTTCAGGAAATCCGTGGTGGCAAACTGGACTTATGGCCTAGCTACGCAGCGCGTTTGGACCGAAGGCCGAAAAATATTGTGAGTAGGAGATGTTGCTTTTGGCCTGTTTGGGGGTGTTATGCTTTTTGGCGGGTGGGTTGGCGGGTCTTGGGCCATTCCTGGGAAGGTCTAATACCGGGTAGAAGTGGTTGGGACAAAATCCACGCCGATTTTTTTTGTTGCTATTTCTGACATTTTGCTCAATGTAGCGTTTTCGGGGGCCTGTTTTGGGGGCTTCATGGTGTTTGTGGGTGGGTTTCGGGGTCTGGGAGCACTGCGGCTATGGATACTTTACTTTGCAAGAGGTTTGAAGCAAATCCATGGTGGCAGAGGGGAGTTAGGGCCTAGCTGCAGAGCGCGCACGGAGTGATTTGGGAAATTTGGGAAAAAATGACTAAGTCCCCATTTTTGTACTTTTGCTCTTTGGCTGTTTGGGGGTCTTCTACTCGTTTTCTCCTGGGTTGACGGCTCTGGGGCCATTGCTGGGAAGCTCTAATACCGGATAAAAGTGTTTTGGACCAAATGCAAGGCGGAAATCTTTTTGTGTTTTTGCTGACTTGCTTGCCTTTGAGGTGCTCTTAGGGGGGGTTCTGTCTGTTTGTGGGTGAGTTTCGGGGTCTGTGAGCACTGCTGGGACACTCTAATCTTGATTGCATTTGCTTTTCAGGAAATCCGTGGTGGCAAACCGGACTTATGGCCTAGCTACGCAGCGCATTAGGACCGAAGGCCAGAAATATTGTAAGTAGGAGATGTTGCTTTTGGCCTGTTTGGGGGTGTTATGCTTTTTGGCGGGTGGGTTGGTGGGTCTTGGGCCATTCCTGGGAAGGTCTAATACCGGGTAGAAGTGGTTGGGACAAAATCCACAGCAATTTTTTTGTGCTATTTCTGACATTTTGCTCAATGTAGCATTTTCGGGGGCCTGTTTGGGGGGCTTACTGGTGTTTGTGGGTGGGTTTCGGGGTCTGGGAGCACTGCTGGCTATGGATACTTTACTTTGCAAGAGGTTTGAAGCCAATCCATGGTGGCAGAGGGGAGTTAGGGCCTAGCTGCAGAGCGCGCGCAGAGTCATTTGGGAAATTTGGGAAAAAATGACTAAGTCCCCATTTTTGTACTTTTGCTCTTTGGCTGTTTGGGGGTCTTCTACTCATTTTCTCCTGGGTTCACGGCTCTTGGGCCATTGCTGGGAAGCTCTAATACCGGATAAAAGTGTTTTGGACCAAATCCAAGGCGGAAACTTTTGTGTGTTTTTGCTGACTTGCTTGCCCTTGAGGTGCTCTTAGGGGGGGTTCCGTATGTTTGTGGGTGAGTTTCGGGGTCTGTGAGCACTGCTGGGACACTCTAATCTTGATTGCATTTGCTTTTCAAGAAATCCGTGGTGGCAAACTGGACTTATGGCCTAGCTACGCAGCGCGTTTGGACCGAAGGCCGAGAAATATTGTGAGTAGGAGATGTTGCTTTTGGCCTGTTTGGGGGTGTTATGCTTTTTGGCGGGTGGGTTGGCGGGTCTTGGGCCATTCCTGGGAAGGTCTAATACAGGGTAGAAGTGGTTGGGACAAAATCCACGCCGATTTTTTTTTTGCTATTTCTGACATTTTGCTCAATGTAGCGTTTTCGGGGGCCTGTTTGGGGGGCTTCCTGGTGTTTGTGGGTGGGTTTCGGTGTCTGGGAGCACTGCTGGCTATGGATACTTTACTTTGCAAGAGGTTTGAAGCCAATCCATGGTGGCAGAGTGGAGTTAGGGCCTAGCTGCAGAGCGCACGCGGAGTGATTTGGGAAATTTGGGAAAAAATGAATGTCCCCATTTTTGTACTTTTGCTCTTTGGCTGTTTGGGGGTCTTCTACTCATTTTCTCCTGGGTTGACGGCTCTGGGGCCATTGCTGGGAAGCTCTAATCCCGGATAAATGTGGTTTGGACCAAATCCAAGGCGGAAATTTTTGTGTGTTTTTGCTGACTTGCTTGCCTTTGAGGTGCTCTTAGGGGGGTTCCGTCTGTTTGTGGGTGAGTTTCGGGGCCTGTGAGCACTGCTGGGACACTCTAATCTTGATTGCATTTGCTTTTCAGGAAATCCGTGGTGGCAAACTGGACTTATGGCCTAGCTACGCAGCGCGTTTGGACCGAAGGCCGAAAAATATTGTGAGTAGGAGATGTTGCTTTTGGCCTGTTTGGGGGTGTTATGCTTTTTGGCGGGTGGGTTGGCGGGTCTTGGGCCATTCCTGGGAAGGTCTAATACCGGGTAGAAGTGGTTGGGACAAAATCCACGCCGATTTTTTTTGTTGCTATTTCTGACATTTTGCTCAATGTAGCGTTTTCAGGGGCCTGTTTTGGGGGCTTCATGGTGTTTGTGGGTGGGTTTCGGGGTCTGGGAGCACTGCGGCTATGGATACTTTACTTTGCAAGAGGTTTGAAGCAAATCCATGGTGGCAGAGGGGAGTTAGGGCCTAGCTGCAGAGCGCGCACGGAGTGATTTGGGAAATTTGGGAAAAAATGACTAAGTCCCCATTTTTGTACTTTTGCTCTTTGGCTGTTTGGGGGTCTTCTACTCGTTTTCTCCTGGGTTGACGGCTCTGGGGCCATTGCTGGGAAGCTCTAATACCGGATAAAAGTGTTTTGGACCAAATGCAAGGCGGAAATCTTTTTGTGTTTTTGCTGACTTGCTTGCCTTTGAGGTGCTCTTAGGGGGGGTTCTGTCTGTTTGTGGGTGAGTTCCGGGGTCTGTGAGCACTGCTGGGACACTCTAATCTTGATTGCATTTGCTTTTCAGGAAATCCGTGGTGGCAAACCGGACTTATGGCCTAGCTACGCAGCGCATTAGGACCGAAGGCCAGAAATATTGTAAGTAGGAGATGTTGCTTTTGGCCTGTTTGGGGGTGTTATGCTTTTTGGCGGGTGGGTTGGTGGGTCTTGGGCCATTCCTGGGAAGGTCTAATACCGGGTAGAAGTGGTTGGGACAAAATCCACGGCAATTTTTTTGTGCTATTTCTGACATTTTGCTCAATGTAGCATTTTCGGGGGCCTGTTTGGGGGGCTTACTGGTGTTTGTGGGTGGGTTTCGGGGTCTGGGAGCACTGCTGGCTATGGATACTTTACTTTGCAAGAGGTTTGAAGCCAATCCATGGTGGCAGAGGGGAGTTAGGGCCTAGCTGCAGAGCGCGCGCGGAGTCATTTGGGAAATTTGGGAAGAAATGACTAAGTCCCCATTTTTGTACTTTTGCTCTTTGGCTGTTTGGGGGTCTTCTACTCGTTTTCTTCTGGGTTGACGGCTCTGGGGCCATTGCTCGGAAGCTCTAATACCGGATAAAAGTGGTTTGGACCAAATCCGAGGCGGAATTATTTTGTGTTTTTGCTGACTTGCTTGCCTTTGAGGTGCTCTTAGGGGGGGTTCCGTCTGTTTGTGGGTGAGTTTTGGGGTCTGTGAGCACTGCTGGGACACTCTAATCTTGATTGCAGTTGCTTTTCAGGAAATCCGTGGTGGCAAACCGGACTTATGGCCTAGCTACGCAGCGCGTTTGGACCGAAGGCCGAGAAATATTGTAAGTAGGAGATGTTGCTTTTGGCCTGTTTGGGGGTGTTATGCTTTTTGGCTGTGGGTTGGCGGGTCTTGGGCCATTCCTGGGAAGGTCTAATACCGGGTAGAAGTGGTTGGGACAAAATCCACGCCGATTTTTGTGTGTGCTATTTCTGACATTTTGCTCAATGTAGCGTTTTCGGGGGCCTGTTTTGGGGGCTTCATGGTGTTTGTGGGTGGGTTTCTCGGTCTGGGAGCACTGCGGCTATGGATACTTTACTTTGCAAGAGGTTTGAAGCAAATCCATGGTGGCAGAGGGGAGTTAGGGCCTAGCTGCAGAGCGCGCGCGGAGTGATTTGGGAAATTTGGGAAAAAATGACTAAGTCCCCATTTTTGTACTTTTGCTCTTTGGCTGTTTGGGGGTCTTCTACTCGTTTTCTCCTGGGTTGACGGCTCTGGGGCCATTGCTGGGAAGCTCTAATATCGGATAAAAGTGGTTTGGACCAAATCCAAGGCGGAAATTTTTGTGTGTTTTTGCTGACTTGCTTGCCTTTGAGGTGCTCTTAGGGGGGGTTCCGTCTGTTTGTGGGTGAGTTTCGGGGTCTGTGAGCACTGCTGGGACACTCTAATCTTGATTGCATTTGCTTTTCAGGAAATCCGTGGTGGCAAACTGGACTTATGGCCTAGCTATGCAGCGCGTTTGGACCGAAGGCCGAGAAATATTGTGAGTAGGAGATTTTGCTTTTGGCCTGTTTGGGGGTGTTATGCTTTTTGGCGGGTGGGTTGGCGGGTCTTGGGCCATTCCTGGGAAGGTCTAATACCGGGTAGAAGTGGTTGGGACAAAATCCACGCTGATTTTTTTTTGCTATGTCTGACATTTTGCTCAATGTAGCGTTTTCGGGGGCCTGTTTTGGGGGCTTCCTGGTGTTTGTGGGTGGGTTTCGGGGTCTGGGAGCACTGCTGGCTATGGATACTTTACTTTGCAAGAGGTTTTAAGCCAATCCATGGTGGCAGAGGGGAGTTAGGGCCTAGCTGCAGAGCGCGCGCGGAGTGATTTGGGAAATTTGGGAAAAAATGACTAAGTCCCCATTTTTGTACTTTTGCTCTTTGGCTGTTTGAGGGTCTTCTACTCGTTTTCTCCTGGGTTGACGGCTCTGGGGCCATTGCTGGGAAGCTCTAATACTGGATAAAAGTGGTTTGGACCAAATCCGAGGCGGAATTTTTTTGTGTTTTTCTGACTTGCTTGCCTTTGAGGTGCTCTTAGGGGGGTTCCGTCTGTTTGTGGGTGAGTTTTGGGGTCTGTGAGCACTGCTGGGACACTCTAATCTTGATTGCATTTGCTTTTCAGGAAATCCGTGGTGGCAAACCGGACTTATGGCCTAGCTACGCAGCGCGTTTGGACCGAAGGCCGAGAAATATTGTAAGTAGGAGATGTTGCTTTTGGCCTGTCTGGGGGTGTTATGCTTTTTGGCGGGTGGGTTGGCGGGTCTTGGGCCATTCCTGGGAAGGTCTAATACCGGGTAGAAGTGGTTGGGACAAAATCCATTCCGATTTTTTTTGTTGCTATTTCTGACATTTTGCTCAATGTAGCGTTTTCGGGGGCCTGTTTTGGGGGCTTCATGGTGTTTGTGGGTGGATTTCAGGGTCTGGGAGCACTGCGGCTATGGATACTTTACTTTGCAAGAGGTTTGAAGCAAATCCATGGTGGCAGAGGGGAGTTAGGGCCTAGCTGCAGAGCGCGCGCGGAGTGATTTGGGAAATTTGGGAAAAAATGACTAAGTCCCCATTTTTGTACTTTTGCTCTTTGGCTGTTTGGGGGTCTTCTCCTCGTTTTCTCCTGGGTTGACGGCTCTGGGGCCATTGCTGGGAAGCTCTAATACCGGATAAAAGTGTTTTGGACCAAATCCAAGGCGGACATTTTTTTGTGTTTTTGCTGACTTGCTTGCATTTGAGGTGCTCTTAGGGGGGGTTCTGTCTGTTTGTGGGTGAGTTTCGGGGTCTGTGAGCACTGCTGGGACACTCTAATCTTGATTGCATTTGCTTTTCAGGAAATCCGTGGTGGCAAACTGGACTTATGGCCTAGCTACGCAGCGCGTTTCGACCGAAGGCCGAGAAATATTGTGAGTAGATGTTGCTTTTGGCCTGTTTGGGGGTGTTATGCTTTTTGGCGGGTGGGTTGGCGGGTCTAGGGCCATTCCTGGGAAGGTCTAATACCGGGTAGAAGTGGTTGGGACAAAATCCACGCCAATTTTTTTTTTGCTATTTCTGACATTTTGCTCAATGTAGCGTTTTTGGGGGCCTGTTTGGGGGGCTTCCTGGTGTTTGTGGGTGGGTTTCGGGGTCTGGGAGCACTGCTGGCTATGGATACTTTACTTTGCAAGAGGTTTGAAGCCAATCCATGGTGGCAGAGGGGAGTTAGGGCCTAGCTGCAGAGCGCGCGCGGAGTGATTTGGGAAATTTGGGAAAAAATGACTAAGTCCCCATTTTTGTACTTTTGCTCTTTGGCTGTTTGGGGGTCTTCTACTCGTTTTCTCCTGGGTTGACGGCTCTGGGGCCATTGCTGGGAAGCTCTAATACTGGATAAAAGTGGTTTGGACCAAATCCGAGGCAGAATTTATTTTGTGTTTTTCTGACTTGCTTGCCTTTGAGGTGCTCTTAGGGGGGTTCCGTCTGCTTGTGGGTGAGTTTTGGGGTCTGTGAGCACTGCTGGGACACTCTAATCTTGATTGCATTTGCTTTTCAGGAAATCCGTGGTGGCAAACCGGACTTATGGCCTAGCTACGCAGCGCGTTTGGACCGAAGGCCGAGAAATATTGTAAGTAGAGATGTTGCTTTTGGCCTGTTTGGGGGTGTTATGCTTTTTGGCGGGTGGGTTGGCGGGTCTTGGGCCATTCCTGGGAAGGTCTAATACCGGGTAGAAGTGGTTGGGACAAAATCCACGCCGATTTTTTTTTGCTATTTCTGACATTTCGCTCAATGTAGCGTTTTCGGGGGCCTGTTTTGGGGGCTTCATGGTGTTTGTGGGTGGGTTTCAGGGTCTGGGAGCACTGCGGCTATGAATACTTTACTTTGCAAGAGGTTTGAAGCAAATCCATGGTGGCAGAGGGGAGTTAGGGCCTAGCTGCAGAGCGCGCGAGGAGTGATTTGGGAAATTTGGGATAAAATGACTAAGTCCCCATTTTTGTACTTTTGCTCTTTGGCTGTTTGGGGGTCTTCTACTCGTTTTCTCCTGGGTTGACGGCTCTGGGGCCATTGCTGGGAAGCTCTAATACCGGATAAAAGTGGTTTGGACCAAATCCAAGGCGGAAATTTATGTGTGTTTTTGCTGACTTGATTGCCTTTGAGGTGCTCTTAGGGGGGTTCCGTCTGTTTGTGGGTGAGTTTCGGGGCCTGTGAGTACTGCTGGGACACTCTAATCTTGATTGCATTTGCTTTTCAGGAAATCCGTGGTGGCAAACTGGACTTATGGCCTAGCTACGCAGCGCGTTTGGACCGAAGGCCGAGAAATATTGTGAGTAGGAGATGTTGCTTTTGGCCTGTTTGGGGGTGTTATGTTTTTTGGCGGGTGGGTTGGCAGGTCTTGGGCCATTCCTGGGAAGGTCTAATACCGGGTAGAAGTGGTTGGGACAAAATCCACGCCGATTTTTTTTGCTATTTCTGACATTTTGCTCAATGTAGCGTTTTCGGGGGCCTGTTTTGGGGGCTTCATGGTATTTGTGGGTGGGTTTCTCGGTCTGGGAGCACTGCGGCTATGGATACTTTACTTTGCAAGAGGTTTGAAGCAAATCCATGGTGGCAGAGGGGAGTTAGGGCCTAGCTGCAGAGCGCGCGCGGAGTGATTTGGGAAATTTGGGAAAAAATGACTAAGTCCCCATTTTTGTACTTTTGCTCTTTGGCTGTTTGGGGGTCTTCTACTCGTTTTCTCCTGGGTTGACGGCTCTGGGGCCATTGCTGGCAAGCTCTAATATCGGATAAAAGTGGTTTGGACCAAATCCAAGGCGGAAATTTTTGTGTGTTTTTGCTGACTTGCTTGCCTTTGAGGTGCTCTTAGGGGGGGTTCCGTCTGTTTGTGGGTGAGTTTCGGGGTCTGTGAGCACTGCTGGGAAACTCTAATCTTGATTGCATTTGCTTTTCAGGAAATCCGTGGTGGCAAACTGGACTTATGGCCTAGCTACGCAGCGCGTTTGGACCGAAGGCCGAGAAATATTGTGAGTAGGAGATGTTGCTTTTGGCCTGTTTGGGGGTGTTATGTTTTTTGGCGGGTGGGTTGGCAGGTCTTGGGCCATTCCTGGGAAGGTCTAATACCGGGTAGAAGTGGTTGGGACAAAATCCACGCCGATTTTTTTTGCTATTTCTGACATTTTGCTCAATGTAGCGTTTTCGGGGGCCTGTTTTGGGGGCTTCATGGTATTTGTGGGTGGGTTTCTCGGTCTGGGAGCACTGCGGCTATGGATACTTTACTTTGCAAGAGGTTTGAAGCAAATCCATGGTGGCAGAGGGGAGTTAGGGCCTAGCTGCAGAGCGCGCGCGGAGTGATTTGGGAAATTTGGGAAAAAATGACTAAGTCCCCATTTTTGTACTTTTGCTCTTTGGCTGTTTGGGGGTCTTCTACTCGTTTTCTCCTGGGTTGACGGCTCTGGGGCCATTGCTGGCAAGCTCTAATATCGGATAAAAGTGGTTTGGACCAAATCCAAGGCGGAAATTTTTGTGTGTTTTTGCTGACTTGCTTGCCTTTGAGGTGCTCTTAGGGGGGGTTCCGTCTGTTTGTGGGTGAGTTTCGGGGTCTGTGAGCACTGCTGGGACACTCTAATCTTGATTGCATTTGCTTTTCAGGAAATCCGTGGTGGCAAACTGGACTTATGGCCTAGCTATGCAGCGCGTTTGGACCGAAGGCCGAGAAATATTGTGAGTAGGAGATTTTGCTTTTGGCCTGTTTGGGGGTGTTATGCTTTTTGGTGGGTGGGTTGGCGGGTCTTGGGCCATTCCTGGGAAGGTCTAATACCGGGTAGAAGTGGTTGGGACAAAATCCACGCTGATTTTTTTTTCCTATTTCTGACATTTTGCTCAATGTAGCATTTTCGGGGGCCTGTTTTGGGGGCTTCCTGGTGTTTGTGGGTGGGTTTCGGGGTCTGGGAGCACTGCTGGCTATGGATACTTTACTTTGCAAGAGGTTTGAAGCCAATCCATGGTGGCAGAGGGGAGTTAGGGCCTAGCTGCAGAGCGCGCGCGGAGTGATTTGGGAAATTTGGGAAAAAATGAATGTCCCCATTTTTGTACTTTTGCTCTTTGGCTGTTTGGGGGTCTTCTACTCGTTTTCTCCTGGGTTGACGGCTCTGGGGCCATTGCTGGGAAGCTCTAATCCCGGATAAATGTGGTTTGGACCAAATCCAAGGCGGAAATTTTTGTGTGTTTTTTCTGACTTGCTTGCCTTTGAGGTGCTCTTAGGGGGGTTCCGTCTGTTTGTGGGTGAGTTTCGGGGCCTGTGAGCACTGCTGGGACACTCTAATCTTGATTGCATTTGCTTTTCAGGAAATCTGTGGTGGAAAACTGGACTTATGGCCTAGCTACGCAGCGCGTTTGGACCGAAGGCCGAGAAATATTGTGAGTAGGAGATGTTGCTTTTAGCCTGTTTGGGGGTGTTATGCTTTTTGGCGGGTGGGTTGGCGGGTCTTGGGCCATTCCTGGGAAGGTCTAATACCGGGTAGAAGTGGTTGGGACAAAATCCACGCCGATTTTTTTTGTTGCTATTTCTGACATTTTGCTCAATGTAGCATTTTCGGGGGCCTGTTTTGGGGCCTTCATGGTGTTTGTGGGTGGGGTTCGGGGTCTGGGAGCACTGCGGCTATGGATACTTTACTTTGCAAGAGGTTTGAAGCAAATCCATGGTGGCAGAGGGGAGTTAGGGCCTAGCTGCAGAGCGCGTGCGGAGTGATTTGGGAAATTTGGGAAAAAATGACTAAGTCCCCATTTTTGTACTTTTGCTCTTTGGCTGTTTAGGGGTCTTCTACTCGTTTTCTCCTGGGTTGACGGCTCTGGGGCCATTGCTGGGAAGCTCTAATACCGGATAAAAGTGTTTTGGACCAAATGCAAGGCGGAATTTTTTTTGTGTTTTTGCTGACTTGCTTGCCTTTGAGGTGCTCTTAGGGGGGTTCTGTCTGTTTGTGGGTGAGTTTCGGGGTCTGTGAGCACTGCTGGGACACTCTAATCTTGATTGCATTTGCTTTTCAGGAAATCCGTGGTGGCAAACTGGACTTATGGCCTAGCTACGCAGCGCGTTTGGACCGAAGGCCGAGAAATATTGTGAGTAGGAGATGTTGCTTTTGGCCTGTTTGGGGGTGTTATGTTTTTTGGCGGGTGGGCTGGTGGGTCTTTGGCCATTCCTGGGAAGGTCTAATACCGGGTAGAAGTGGTTGGGACAAAATCCACGCCGATTTTTTTTGTTGCTATTTCTGACATTTTGCTCAATGTAGCGTTTTTGGGGGCCTGTTTGGGGGGCTTCCTGGTGTTTGTGGGTGGGTTTCGGGGTCTGGAAGCACTGCTGGCTATGGATACTTTACTTTGCAAGAGGTTTGAAGCCAATCCATGGTGGCAGAGAGGAGTTAGGGCCTAGCTGCAGAGCGCGCGCGGAGTGATTTGGGAAATTTGGGAAAAAATGAATGTCCCCATTTTTGTATTTTTGCTCTTTGGCTGTTTGGGGGTCTTATACTCGTTTTCTCCTGGGTTGACTGCTCTGGGGCCATTGCTGGGAAGCTCTAATACCGGATAAAAGTGGTTTGGACCAGATCCAAGGCGGAAATTTTTGTGTGTTTTTGCTGACTTGCTTGCCTTTGAGGTGCTCTTAGGGGGTGTTCTGTCTGTTTGTGGGTGAGTTTCGGGGTCTGTGAGCACTGCTGGGACACTCTAATCTTGATTGCATTTGCTTTTCAGGAAATCCGTGGTGGCAAACCGGACTTATGGCCTAGCTACGCAGCGCATTAGGACCGAAGGCCAGAAATATTGTAAGTAGGAGATGTTGCTTTTGGCCTGTTTGGGGGTGTTATGCTTTTTGGCGGGTGGGTTGGTGGGTCTTGGGCCATTCCTGGGAAGGTCTAATACCGGGTAGAAGTGGTTGGGACAAAATCCACGGCAATTTTTTTTTTGCTATTTCTGACATTTTGCTCAATGTAGCATTTTCGGGGGCCTGTTTGGGGGGCTTCCTGGTGTTTGTGGGTGGGTTTCGGGGTCTGGGAGCACTGCTGGCTATGGATACTTTACTTTGCAAGAGGTTTGAAGCCAATCCATGGTGGCAGAGGGGAGTTAGGGCCTAGCTGCAGAGCGCGCGCGGAGTGATCTGGGAAATTTGGGAAAAAATGAATAAGTCCCCATTTTTGTACTTTTGCTCTTTGGCTGTTTGGGGGTCTTCTACTCGTTTTCTCCTGGGTTGACGGCTCTGGGGCCATTGCTGGGAAGCTCTAATACCGGATAAAAGTGGTTTGGACCAAATCCAAGGCGGAAATTTTTGTGTGTTTTTGCTGACTTGCTTGCCTTCGAGGTGCTCTTAGGGGGGTTCCGTCTGTTTGTGGGTGAGTTTCGGGGTCTGTGAGCACTGCTGGGACACTCTAATCTTGATTGCATTTGCTTTTCAGGAAATCTGTGGTGGCAAACTGGACTTATGGCCTAGCTACGCAGCGCGTTTGGACCGAAGGCCAAGAAATATTGTGAGTAGGAGATATTGCTTTTGGCCTGTTTGGGGGTGTTATGCTTTTTGGCGGGTGGGTTGGCGGGTCTTGGGCCATTCCTGGGAAGGTCTAATACCGGGTAGAAGTGGTTGGGACAAAATCCACGCCGATTTTTTGTTGTTGCTATTTCTGACATTTTGCTCAATGTAGCGTTTTCGGGGGCCTGTTTGGGGGGCTTCCTGGTGTTTGTGGGTGGGTTTCGGGGTCTGGGAGCACTGCTGGCTATGGATACTTTACTTTGCAAGAGGTTTGAAGCCAATCCATGGTGGCAGAGGGGAGTTAGGGCCTAGCTACAGAGCGCGCGCGTAGTGATTTGGGAAATTTGGGAAAAAATGAATGTCCCCATTTTTTTACTTTTGCTCTTTGGCTGTTTGGGGGTCTTCTACTCGTTTTCTCCTAGGTTGACGGCTCTGGGGCCATTGCTGGGAAGCTCTAATACCGGATAAAAGTGGTTTGGACCAAACCCAAGGCGGAAATTTTTGTGTGTTTTTGCTGACTTGCTTGCCTTTGAGGTGCTCTTAGGGGGGGTTCCGTCTGTGGGTGAGTTTCGGGGTCTGTGAGCACTGCTGGGACACTCTAATCTTGATTGCATTTGCTTTTCAGGAAATCCGTGGTGGCAAACCGGATTTATGGCCTAGCTACGCAGCGCGTTTGGACCGAAGGCCGAGAAATATTGTAAGTAGGAGAAGTTGCTTTTGGCCTGTTTGGGGGTGTTATGCTTTTTGGCGGGTGGGTTGGCGGGTCTTGGGCCATTCCTGGGAAGTTCTAATACCGGGTAGAAGTGGTTGGGACAAAATCCACGCCGATTTTTTTGTTGCTATTTCTGACATTTTGCTCAATGTAGCGTTTTCGGGGGCCTGTTTTGGGGGCTTCATGGTGTTTGTGGGTGGGTTTCGGGGTCTGGGAGCACTGCGGCTCTGGATACTTTACTTTGCAAGAGGTTTGAAGCAAATCCATGGTGGCAGAGGGGAGTTAGGGCCTAGCTGCAGAGCGCGCGGAGTGATTTGGGAAATTTGGGAAAAAATGACTAAGTCCCCATTTTTGTACTTTTGCTCTTTGGCTGTTTGGGGGTCTTCTACTCGTTTTCTCCTGGGTTGACGGCTCTTGGGCCATTGCTGGGAAGCTCTAATACCGGATAAAAGTGTTTTGGACCAAATCCAAGGCGGAAATTTTTGTGTGTTTTTGCTGACTTGCTTGCCCTTGAGGTGCTCTTAGGGGGGGTTCCGTATGTTTGTGGGTGAGTTTCGGGGTCTGTGAGCACTGCTGGGACACTCTAATCTTGATTGCATTTGCTTTTCAAGAAATCCGTGGTGGCAAACTGGACTTATGGCCTAGCTACGCAGCGCGTTTGGACCGAAGGCCGCGAAATATTGTGAGTAGGAGATGTTGCTTTTGGCCTGTTTGGGGGTGTTATGCTTTTTGGCGGGTGGGTTGGCGGGTCTTGGGCCATTCCTGGGAAGGTCTAATACAGGGTAGAAGTGGTTGGGACAAAATCCACGCCGGTTTTTTTTGTGCTATTTCTGACATTTTGCTCAATGTAGCGTTTTCGGGGGCCTGTTTGGGGGGCTTCCTGGTGTTTGTGGGTGGGTTTCGGTGTCTGGGAGCACTGCTGGCTATGGATACTTTACTTTGCAAGAGGTTTGAAGCCAATCCATGGTGGCAGAGTGGAGTTAGGGCCTAGCTGCAGAGCGCACGCGGAGTGATTTGGGAAATTTGGGAAAAAATGAATGTCCCCATTTTTGTACTTTTGCTCTTTGGCTGTTTGGGGGTCTTCTACTCGTTTTCTCCTGGGTTGACGGCTCTGGGGCCATTGCTGGGAAGCTCTAATCCCGGATAAATGTGGTTTGGACCAAATCCAAGGCGGAAATTTTTGTGTGTTTTTGCTGACTTGCTTGCCTTTGAGGTGCTCTTAGGGGGGTTCCGTCTGTTTGTGGGTGAGTTTCGGGGCCTGTGAGCACTGCTGGGACACTCTAATCTTGATTGCATTTGCTTTTCAGGAAATCCGTGGTGGCAAACTGGACTTATGGCCTAGCTACGCAGCGCGTTTGGACCGAAGGCCGAGAAATATTGTGAGTAGGAGATGTTGCTTTTGGCCTGTTTGGGGGTGTTATGCTTTTTGGCGGGTGGGTTGGCGGGTCTTGGGCCATTCCTGGGAAGGTCTAATACCGGGTAGAAGTGGTTGGGACAAAATCCACGCCGATTTTTTTTGTTGCTATTTCTGACATTTTGCTCAATGTAGCGTTTTCGGGGGCCTGTTTTGGGGGCTTCATGGTGTTTGTGGGTGGGTTTCGGGGTCTGGGAGCACTGCGGCTATGGATACTTTACTTTGCAAGAGGTTTGAAGCAAATCCATGGTGGCAGAGGGGAGTTAGGGCCTAGCTGCAGAGCGCGCACGGAGTGATTTGGGAAATTTGGGAAAAAATGAATAAGTCCCCATTTTTGTACTTTTGCTCTTTGGCTGTTTGGGGGTCTTCTACTTGTTTTCTCCTGGGCTGACGGCTCTGGGGCCATTGCTGGGAAGCTCTAATACCGGATAAAAGTGTTTTGGACCAAATGCAAGGCGGAAATCTTTTTGTGTTTTTGCTGACTTGCTTGCCTTTGAGGTGCTCTTAGGGGGGGTTCTGTCTGTTTGTGGGTGAGTTTCGGGGTCTGTGAGCACTGCTGGGACACTCTAATCTTGATTGCATTTGCTTTTCAGGAAATCCGTGGTGGCAAACCGGACTTATGGCCTAGCTACGCAGCGCATTAGGACCGAAGGCCAGAAATATTGTAAGTAGGAGATGTTGCTTTTGGCCTGTTTGGGGGTGTTATGCTTTTTGGCGGGTGGGTTGGTGGGTCTTGGGCCATTCCTGGGAAGGTCTAATACCGGGTAGAAGTGGTTGGGACAAAATCCACGGCAATTTTTGTGTGCTATTTCTGACATTTTGCTCAATGTAGCATTTTCGGGGGCCTGTTTGGGGGGCTTACTGGTGTTTGTGGGTGGGTTTCGGGGTCTGGGAGCACTGCTGGCTATGGATACTTTACTTTGCAAGAGGTTTGAAGCCAATCCATGGTGGCAGAGGGGAGTTAGGGCCTAGCTGCAGAGCGCGCGCAGAGTCATTTGGGAAATTTGGGAAAAAATGACTAAGTCCCCATTTTTGTACTTTTGCTCTTCGGCTGTTTGGGGGTCTTCTACTCGTTTTCTCCTGGGTTGACGGCTCTTGGGCCATTGCTGGGAAGCTCTAATACCGGATAAAAGTGTTTTGGACCAAATCCAAGGCGGAAATTTTTGTGTGTTTTTGCTGACTTGCTTGCCCTTGAGGTGCTCTTAGGGGGGGTTCCGTATGTTTGTGGGTGAGTTTCGGGGTCTGTGAGCACTGCTGGGACACTCTAATCTTGATTGCATTTGCTTTTCAAGAAATCCGTGGTGGCAAACTGGACTTATGGCCTAGCTACGCAGCGCGTTTGGACCGAAGGCCGAGAAATATTGTGAGTAGGAGATGTTGCTTTTGGCCTGTTTGGGGGTGTTATGCTTTTTGGCGGGTGGGTTGGCGGGTCTTGGGCCATTCCTGGGAAGGTCTAATACAGGGTAGAAGTGGTTGGGACAAAATCCACGCCGATTTTTTTTTTGCTATTTCTGACATTTTGCTCAATGTAGCGTTTTCGGGGGCCTGTTTGGGGGGCTTCCTGGTGTTTGTGGGTGGGTTTCGGTGTCTGGGAGCACTGCTGGCTATGGATACTTTACTTTGCAAGAGGTTTGAAGCCAATCCATGGTGGCAGAGTGGAGTTAGGGCCTAGCTGCAGAGCGCACGCGGAGTGATTTGGGAAATTTGGGAAAAAATGACTAAGTCCCCATTTTTGTACTTTTGCTCTTTGGCTGTTTGGGGGTCTTCTACTCGTTTTCTCCTGGGTTGACGGCTCTGGGGCCATTGCTGGGAAGCTCTAATATCGGATAAAAGTGGTTTGGACCAAATCCAAGGCGGAAATTTTTGTGTGTTTTTGCTGACTTGCTTGCCTTTGAGGTGCTCTTAGGGGGGGTTCCGTCTGTTTGTGGGTGAGTTTCGGGGTCTGTGAGCACTGCTGGGACACTCTAATCTTGATTGCATTTGCTTTTCAGGAAATCCGTGGTGGCAAACTGGACTTATGGCCTAGCTACGCAGCGCGTTTGGACCGAAGGCCGAGAAATATTGTGAGTAGGAGATGTTGCTTTTGGCCTGTTTGGGGGTGTTATGCTTTTTGGCGGGTGGGTTGGCGGGTCTTGGGCCATTCCTGGGAAGGTCTAATACCGGGTAGAAGTGGTTGGGACAAAATCCACGCCGATTTTTTTTGTTGCTATTTCTGACATTTTGCTCAATGTAGCGTTTTCGGGGGCCTGTTTTGGGGGCTTCATGGTGTTTGTGGGTGGGTTTCGGGGTCTGGGAGCACTGCGGCTATGGATACTTTACTTTGCAAGAGGTTTGAAGCAAATCCATGGTGGCAGAGGGGAGTTAGGGCCTAGCTGCAGAGCGCGCACGGAGTGATTTGGGAAATTTGGGAAAAAATGACTAAGTCCCCATTTTTGTACTTTTGCTCTTTGGCTGTTTGGGGGTCTTCTACTCGTTTTCTCCTGGGTTGACGGCTCTGGGGCCATTGCTGGGAAGCTCTAATACCGGATAAAAGTGTTTTGGACCAAATGCAAGGCGGAAATCTTTTTGTGTTTTTGCTGACTTGCTTGCCTTTGAGGTGCTCTTAGGGGGGGTTCTGTCTGTTTGTGGGTGAGTTTCGGGGTCTGTGAGCACTGCTGGGACACTCTAATCTTGATTGCATTTGCTTTTCAGGAAATCCGTGGTGGCAAACCGGACTTATGGCCTAGCTACGCAGCGCGTTTGGACCGAAGGCCGAGAAATATTGTAAGTAGGAGATGTTGCTTTTGGCCTGTTTGGGGGTGTTATGCTTTTTGGCGGGTGGGTTGGCGGGTCTTGGGCCATTCCTGGGAAGGTCTAATACCGGGTAGAAGTGGTTGGGACAAAATCCATTCCGATTTTTTTTGTTGCTATTTCTGACATTTTGCTCAATGTAGCGTTTTCGGGGGCCTGTTTTGGGGGCTTCATGGTGTTTGTGGGTGGATTTCAGGGTCTGGGAGCACTGCGGTTATGGATACTTTACTTTGCAAGAGGTTTGAAGCAAATCCATGGTGGCAGAGGGGAGTTAGGGCCTAGCTGCAGAGCGCGCGCGGAGTGATTTGGGAAATTTGGGAAAAAATGACTAAGTCCCCATTTTTGTACTTTTGCTCTTTGGCTGTTTGGGGGTCTTCTACTCGTTTTCTCCTGGGTTGACGGCTCTGGGGCCATTGCTGGGAAGCTCTAATACCGGATAAAAGTGGTTTGGACCAAATCCGAGGCGGAATTTTTGTGTGTTTTTGCTGACTTGCTTGCCTTTGAGGTGCTCTTAGGGGGGTTCCGTCTCTTTGTGGGTGAGTTTTGGGGTCTGTGAGCACTGCTGGGACACTCTAATCTTGATTGCATTTGCTTTTCAGGAAATCCGTGGTGGCAAACCCGACTTATGGCCTAGCTACGCAGCGCGTTTGGACCGAAGGCCGAGAAATATTGTAAGTAGAAGATGTTGCTTTTGGCCTGTTTGGGGGTGTTATGCTTTTTGGCGGGTGGGTTGGCGGGTCTTGGGCCATTCCTGGGAAGGTCTAATACCGGGTAGAAGTGGTTGGGACAAAATCCACGCCGATTTTTTTTGTTGCTATTTCTGACATTTTGCTCAATGTAGCGTTTTCGGGGGCCTGTTTTGGGGGCTTCATGGTGTTTGTGGGTGGGTTTCGGGGTCTGGGAGCACTGCGGCTATGGATACTTTACTTTGCAAGAGGTTTGAAGCAAATCCATGGTGGCAGAGGGGCGTTAGGGCCTAGCTGCAGAGCGCACGCGGAGTGATTTGGGAAATTTGGGAAAAAATGACTAAGTCCCCATTTTTGTACTTTTGCTCTTTGGCTGTTTGGGGGTCTTCTACTCGTTTTCTCCTGGGTTGACGGCTCTGGGGCCATTGCTGGGAAGCTCTAATACCGGATAAAAGTGTTTTGGACCAAATCCAAGGCGGAATTTTTTTTGTGTTTTTGCTGACTTGCTTGCCTTTGAGGTGCTCTTAGGGGGGGTTCCGTCTGTTTGTGGGTGAGTTTCGGGGTCTGTGAGCACTGCTGGGACACTCTAATCTTGATCGCATTTGCTTTTCAGGAAATCCGTGGTGGCAAACTGGACTTATGGCCTAGCTACGCAGCGCGTTTGGACCGAAGGCCGAGAAATATTGTGAGTAGATGTTGCTTTTGGCCTGTTTGGGGGTGTTATGCTTTTTGGCGGGTGGGTTGGCGGGTCTTGGGCCATTCCTGGGAAGGTCTAATACCGGGTAGAAGTGGTTGGGACAAAATCCACGCCGATTTTTTGTTGTTGCTATTTCTGACATTTTGCTCAATGTAGCGTTTTCGGGGGCCTGTTTGGGGGGCTTCCTGGTGTTTGTGGGTGGGTTTCGGGGTCTGGGAGCACTGCTGGCTATGGATACTTTACTTTGCAAGAGGTTTGAAGCCAATCCATGGTGGCAGAGGGGAATTAGGGCCTAGCTGCAGAGCGCGCGCGGAGTGATTTGGGAAATTTGGGAAAAAATGAATGTCCCCATTTTTGTACTTTTGCTCTTTGGCTGTTTGGGGGTCTTCTACTCGTTTTCTCCTGGGTTGACGGCTCTGGGGCCATTGCTGGGAAGCTCTAATCCCGGATAAAAGTGGTTTGGACCAAATCCAAGGGTGAAATTTTTGTGTGTTTTTGCTGACTTGCTTGCCTTTGAGGTGCTCTTAGGGGGGGTTCCGTCTGTTTGTGGGTGAGTTTCAGGGTCTGTGAGCACTGCTGGGACACTCTAATCTTGATTGCATTTGCTTTTCAGGAAATCCGTGGTGGCAAACTGGACTTATGGCCTAGCTACGCAGCACGTGTGGACCGAAGGCCGAGAAATATTGTGAGTAGGAGATGTTGCTTTTGGCCTGTTTGGGGGTGTTATGCTTTTTGGCGGGTGGGTTGGCGGGTCTTGGGCCATTCCTGGGAAGGTCTAATACCGGGTAGAAGTGGTTGGGACAAAATCCACGCCGATTTTTTTTTGCTATTTCTGACATTTTGCTCAATGTAGCGTTTTCGGGGGCCTGTTTGGGGGCTTCCTGGTGTTTGTGGGTGGGTTTCGGGGTCTGGGAGCACTGCTGGCTATGGATACTTTACTTTGCAAGAGGTTTGGAGCCAATCCATGGTGGCAGAGGGGAGTTAGGGCCTAGCTGCAGAGCGCGCGCGGAGTGATTTGGGAAATTTGGGAAAAAATGAATGTCCCCATTTTTGTACTTTTGCTCTTTGGCTGTTTGGGGGTCTTCTACTCGTTTTCTCCTGGGTTGACGGCTCTGGGGCCATTGCTGGGAAGCTCTAATCCCGGATAAAAGTGGTTTGGACCAAATCCGAGGCGGAATTTTTGTGTGTTTTTGCTGACTTGCTTGCCTTTGAGGTGCTCTTAGGGGGGTTCCGTCTCTTTGTGGGTGAGTTTTGGGGTCTGTGAGCACTGCTGGGACACTCTAATCTTGATTGCATTTGCTTTTCAGGAAATCCGTGGTGGCAAACCGGACTTATGGCCTAGCTACGCAGCGCGTTTGGACCGAAGGCCGAGAAATATTGTAAGTAGAAGATGTTGCTTTTGGCCTGTTTGGGGGTGTTATGCTTTTTGGCGGGTGGGTTGGCGGGTCTTGGGCCATTCCTGGGAAGGTCTAATACCGGGTAGAAGTGGTTGGGACAAAATCCACGCCGATTTTTTTTTTGCTATTTCTGACATTTTGCTCAATGTAGCGTTTTCGGGGGCCTGTTTTGGGGGCTTCATGGTGTTTGTGGGTGGGTTTCGGGGTCTAGGAGCACTGCGGCTATGGATACTTTACTTTGCAAGAGGTTTGAAGCAAATCCATGGTGGCAGAGGGGCGTTAGGGCCTAGCTACAGAGCGCGCGCGGAGTGATTTGGGAAATTTGGGAAAAAATGACTAAGTCCCCATTTTTGTACTTTTGCTCTTTGGCTGTTTGGGGGTCTTCTACTCGTTTTCTCCTGGGTTGACGGCTCTGGGGCCATTGCTGGGAAGCTCTAATACCGGATAAAAGTGTTTTGGACCAAATCCAAGGCGGAATTTTTTTTGTGTTTTTGCTGACTTGCTTGCCTTTGAGGTGCTCTTAGGGGGGGTTCCGTCTGTTTGTGGGTGAGTTTCGGGGTCTGTGAGCACTGCTGGGACACTCTAATCTTGATTGCATTTGTTTTTCAGGAAATCCGTGGTGGCAAACTGGACTTATGGCCTAGCTACGCAGCGCGTTTGGACCGAAGGCCGAGAAATATTGTGAGTAGATGTTGCTTTTGGCCTGTTTGGGGGTGTTATGCTTTTTGGCGGGTGGGTTGGCGGGTCTTGGGCCATTCCTGGGAAGGTCTAATACCGGGTAGAAGTGGTTGGGACAAAATCCACGCCGATTTTTTGTTGTTGCTATTTCTGACATTTTGCTCAATGTAGCGTTTTCGGGGGCCTGTTTGGGGGGCTTCCTGGTGTTTGTGGGTGGGTTTCGGGGTCTGGGAGCACTGCTGGCTATGGATACTTTACTTTGCAAGAGGTTTGAAGCCAATCCATGGTGGCAGAGGGGAATTAGGGCCTAGCTGCAGAGCGCGCGCGGAGTGATTTGGGAAATTTGGGAAAAAATGAATGTCCCCATTTTTGTACTTTTGCTCTTTTGCTGTTTGGGGGTCTTCTACTCGTTTTCTCCTGGGTTGACGGCTCTGGGGCCATTGCTGGGAAGCTCTAATCCCGGATAAAAGTGGTTTGGACCAAATCCAAGGCGGAAATTTTTGTGTGTTTTTGCTGACTTGCTTGCCTTTGAGGTGCTCTTAGGGGGGGTTCTGTCTGTTTGCGGGTGAGTTTCAGGGTCTGTGAGCACTGCTGGGACACTCTAATCTTGATTGCATTTGCTTTTCAGGAAATCCGTGGTGGCAAACTGGACTTATGGCCTAGCTACGCAGCGCGTGTGGACCGAAGGCCGAGAAATATTGTGAGTAGGAGATGTTGCTTTTGGCCTGTTTGGGGGTGTTATGCTTTTTGGCGGGTGGGTTGGCGGGTCTTGGGCCATTCCTGGGAAGGTCTAATACCGGGTAGAAGTGGTTGGGACAAAATCCACGCCGATTTTTTTTTGCTATTTCTGACATTTTGCTCAATGTAGCGTTTTCGGGGGCCTGTTTGGGGGGCTTCCTGGTGTTTGTGGGTGGGTTTCGGGGTCTGGGAGCACTGCTGGCTATGGATACTTTACTTTGCAAGAGGTTTGAAGCCAATCCATGGTGGCAGAGGGGAGTTAGGGCCTAGCTGCAGAGCGCGCGCGGAGTGATTTGGGAAATTTGGGAAAAAATGAATGTCCCCATTTTTGTACTTTTGCTCTTTGGCTGTTTGGGGGTCTTCTACTCGTTTTCTCCTGGGTTGACGGCTCTGGGGCCATTGCTGGGAAGCTCTAATCCCGGATAAAAGTGGTTTGGACCAAATCCAAGGCGGAAATTTGTGTGTGTTTTTGCTGACTTGCTTGCCTTTGAGGTGCTCTTAGGGGGGGTTCCGTCTGTTTGTGGGTGAGTTTCGGGGTCTGTGAGCACTGCTGGGACACTCTAATCTTGATTGCATTTGCTTTTCAGGAAATCCGTGGTGGCAAACTGGACTTATGGCCTAGCTACACAGCGCGTTTAGACCGAAGGCCGAGAAATATTGTGAGTAGGAGATGTTGCTTTTGGCCTGTTTGGGGGTGTTATGCTTTTTGGCGGGTGGGTTGGCGGGTCTTGGGCCATTCCTGGGAAGGTCTAATACCGGGTAGAAGTGGTTGGGACAAAATCCATGCCAATTTTTTTTGTTGCTATTTCTGACATTTTGCTCAATGTAGCATTTTCGGGGGCCTGTTTGGGGGGCTTCCTGGTGTTTGTGGGTGGGTTTCGGGGTCTGGGAGCACTGCTGGCTATGAATACTTTACTTTGCAAGAGGTCTGAAGCCAATCCATGGTGGCAGAGGGGAGTTAGGGCCTAGCTGCAGAGCACGCGCGGAGTGATTTGGGAAATTTGGGAAAAAATGAATGAGTCCCAATTTTTGTACTTTTGCTCTTTGGCTGTTTGGGGGTCTTCTACTCGTTTTCTCCTGGGTTGACGGCTCTGGGGCCATTGCTGGGAAGCTCTAATACCGGATAAAAGTGGTTTGGACCAAATCCAAGGCAGACATTTTTGTGTGTTTTTGCTGACTTGCTTGCCTTTGAGGTGCTCTTAGGGGGGGTTCCGTCTGTTTGTGGGTGAGTTTCGGGGTCTGTGAGCACTGCTGGGACACTCTAATCTTGATTGCATTTGCTTTTCAGGAAATCCTTGGTGGCAAACTGGACTTATGGCCTAGCTATGCAGCGCGTTTGGACCGAAGGCCGAGAAATATTGTGAGTAGGAGATGTTGCTTTTGGCCTGTTTGGGGGTGTTATGCTTTTTAGCGGGTGGGTTGGCGGGTCTTGGGCCATTCCTGGGAAGGTCTAATACTGGGTAGAAGTGGTTGGGACAAAATCCACGCCGATTTTTTGTTGTTGCTATTTCTGACATTTTGCTCAATGTAGCGTTTTCGGGGGCCTGTTTGGGGGGCTTCCTGGTGTTTGTGGGTGGGTTTCGGGGTCTGGGAGCACTGCTGGCTATGGATACTTTACTTTGCAAGAGGTTTGAAGCAAATCCATGGTGGCAGAGGGGAGTTAAGGCCTAGCTGCAGAGCGCGCGCGGAGTGATTTGGGAAATTTGGGAAAAAATGACTAAGTCCCCATTTTTGTACTTTTGCTCTTTGGCTGTTTGGGGGTCTTCTACTCGTTTTCTCCTGGGTTGACGGCTCTGGGGCCATTGCTTGGAAGCTCTAATACCGGATAAAAGTGGTTTGGACCAAATCCGAGGCGGAATTTTTTTTGTGTTTTTGCTGACTTGCTTGCCTTTGAGGTGCTCTTAGGGGGGTTCCGTCTGTTTGTGGGTTAGTTTCGAAGTCTGTGAGCACTGCTGGGACACTCTAATCTTGATTGCATTTGCTTTTCAGGAAATCCGTGGTGGCAAACCGGACTTATGGCCTAGCTACGCAGCGCGTTTGGACCGAAGGCCGAGAAATATTGTAAGTAGGAGAAGTTGCTTTTGGCCTGTTTGGGGGTGTTATGCTTTTTGGCGGGTCTTGGGCCATTCCTGGGAAGGTCTAATACCGGGTAGAAGTGGTTGGGACAAAATCCACGCCGATTTTTTGTTGTTGCTATTTCTGACATTTTGCTCAATGTAGCGTTTTCGGGGGCCTGTTTGTGGGGCTTCCTGGTGTTTGTGGGTGGGTTTCGGGGTCTGGGAGCACTGCTGGCTATGGATACTTTACTTTGCAAGAGGTTTGAAGCAAATCCATGGTGGCAGAGGGGAGTTAGGGCCTAGCTGCAGAGCGCGCGCGGAGTGATTTGGGAAATTTGGGAAAAAATGAATAAGTCCCAATTTTTGTACTTTTGCTCTTTGGCTGTTTGGGGGTCTTCTACTCGTTTTCTCCTGGGTTGACGGCTCTGGGGCCATTGCTGGGAAGCTCTAATACCGGATAAAAGTGGTTTGGACCAAATCCAAGGCGGAAATTTTTGTGTGTTTTTGCTGACTTGCTTGCCTTTGAGGTGCTCTTAGGGGGGGTTCCGTCTGTTTGTGGGTGAGTTTCGGGGTCTGTGAGCACTGCTGGGGCACTCTAATCTTGATTGCATTTGCTTTTCAGGAAATCCGTGGTGGCAAACCGGACTTATGGCCTAGCTACGCAGCGCGTTTGGACTGAAGGCCGAGAAATATTGTAAGTAGGAGATGTTGCTTTTGGCCTGTTTGGGGGTGTTATGCTTTTTGGCGGGTAGGTTGGCGGGTCTTGGGCTATTCCTGGGAAGGTCTAATACCGGGTAGAAGTGGTTGGGACAAAATCCAGGCCGAAAAGCCTTTTGGCACTTTTTGTAACTTAGGGTTCGTTAGGGTTAGCCCTAGCAGCAGGATTGCATGTGTTTCGGGGTGTTCTAGATTTTTGCAACTGAGTTCTGGGGTCTTAGAGCACTCGTGAGAATGTGTAATTTTGGTTGCAAGTCATTTGAAGAAAATCCATGGTGGGAAAGGGGGGATTTGGCATAGTTAAAGAAAGCCTTTGCCACTATTCTTAACTTAGGGTTCGTTAGGGTTAGCAGTATTTCTATTGCATGTGTTTGGGTGGGGGGGTTTTCGAGTCTTGGAGAGATGCTGGCTATGGATACTTTTGCTTGGTTGCTTGCAAGTGGTTTGAATGCAATCCACGGTGGGTAAGGGGGTATTTGGGCCTACTTTTACTTTCAAAGTACGTTTTGTCACCAGTTTTCTGCTAGGCCTCGTTTTTTGCGATTTGATTGGGGTCTTCTACATTTTTGCGACTGGCTTTAGTAAGGGTCTGGGTGGGAGCACTGCTGGGAAGATCTAATTTTGTTCTAAAACACAGTTTACAGTACACCTATCTTGAGGGGAAAGATCCGCTACATTAATTTGCCCATACTTATTTATCCTTCAAAAGGTGACTCAGACAGAGTACGCACTGTCAAAAATATTGTACTGTCTACTAGGAAAATCAAAGTGTGAGTTTTTGCACTCCACAGCCTACATACCTTATATTTATTTATCAGTGGTGTTGTAATATTATATCACTTCCTGTTTTTCGTTGAATAATTACAGGCCAGGTTTCAGTCTATGCAATGGGGAAAAAAGGATGGAGTCAGGCTTCACATTAGCGAGCCGCATTTCAGCATCCGCCAGGCAGGCAGTGGACAGGGTGTCTTCTGGTCACCAACATTGATTGGCGAAGCGTCAGATGGAATGGAGGATGCCGCTAATAAGAGGATTTTTTTTCTGCATGCAACTTACTTACCAAATTCAACAGGACAACTACAACAACATACAGATACAGTATCCATTGTGTTTTTCTAGGACTGTGACTGCATTTCTTGGATCTCTCTCTGCTTCTAAATTGATCCTTTAACACATTACTTAGTCCACTCCACTATCACATCTGCACCACACATAGTCATTTGTAAGTGCTCCTACGTAATTCGCAAGTCGCAGCACGCCCCAGCCCGTAGAGGACTGGGAAGGCCCCAATGATGAAGCATGTCACCAAGGGGCAACCCTGGTGAGTGAGGGGACACCTAGAAAAAAAAACAATTTCTTTTTTCTATTTAATACACCTTCCAGACCAACCCCATTGAGTGTTGTGAATGGATTTATAGTGACCAGCAAGGCTCTCAGGTATCTGGCAACAGAGACCTTATCTTGAATATAGTTATCAATTTTTCCACACACGCCCTGTACTGTCGCATTCTTTCTTCCACAGTTGTCGAAAGTACTACTTACTTTTCACTGACATGCATGCACTAGTGCATGCACTTTCAAAGATTGATGGATAGGTTTGTACCCAAAGATTTGTTTATGTTCAATTGTTTGTCCATGCTGTGCTTTTTTTATAGGGTGTCTTCTGGTGGTGGCCAACATTGATGGACGAAGCGTCAGATGGAATGGAGGAGTGCCGCTAATAAGAGGATTTTTTTTCTGCATGCAACTTACTTACCAAATTCAACAGGACAACTACAACAACATACAGATACAGTATCCATTGTGTTTTTCTAGGACTGTGACTGCATTTCTTGGATCTATCTCTGCTTCTAAATTGATCCTTTAACACATCACTTAGTCCACTCCACTATCACATCTGCACCACACATAGTCATTTGTAAGTGCTCCTGCGTAATTCGCAAGTCGCAGCTCCCCCCAGCCCGTAGAGGACTGGGATGGCCCCAATGATGAAGCATGTCACCAAGGGGCAACCCTGGTGAGTGAGGGGAAACCTAGAAAAAGAGCAATTTCTCCTTTTCTATCTACTACACCATCCAGACCAACCCCATTGAGTGTTGTGAATGGATTTATAGTGACCAGCAAGGCTCTCAGGTATCTGGCAACAGAGACCTTATCTTGAATATAGTTATCAATATTTCCACACACGCCCTGTACTGTCGCATTCTTTCTTCCACAGTTGTCGAAAGTACTACTTACTTTTCACTGACATGCATGCACTAGTGCATGCACTTTCAAAGATTGATGGATAGGTTTGTACCCAACGATTTGTTTATGTTCACAATTGTTTGTCCATGCTGTGCTATTTTTTCTTGTCTCACAAAACCTTTCCCAAAAAACCCCGTACCCATCCATTTTTCAAACCCTAACCCTCTTCCCCCGGGCTGTGTGGTTTTGATTGATGTGTGACTAAATTACAGCAATAAATCCACACACTTGCTGGGGAGGATAAGGTGATACCAACAGGCTGGTGAAGAACTCCGAGGATATATTCTTACTCTGCTTGACAAAGACCCATGGCTAATGTCAAAGAACTTCAACCGAATTAGTAGTTATACTTTACCATTTGTTAGGCTACAATGTGGCACTGTTCTAGTGTACTGTCACCTGCTATATTCTCTATTGTACCGTTGTATTGCTCAGGAGGACAAACCAGATTTCATTTTCTTTTTTTTCATAGGCATGCAACTGCCACTGTGTCACACCACTAGTACCACCGCTATGAGGAAATTTTATCCGCCCAGGATTGCCAACCTTATTCGCTGTTTCCCGTGGAGCCAGCCCTGGGCCTAGCCCTACTTGCAAACAGAAATTACAGGTAAGATAGGAGTTTGGTTGGAGGTAGTATAATGGAGTATTAGGAGAGACGAGAGATTGACGGTAGTACTACTAAAGTCCTAGGACTATTCAGGAAAACAAACTTACTGTTAAACCCCCACCCACCAGACTCAAAAGCAGTAAAAAACAGGTATGGTCAGATAAAGTTTCAAAAATTATATTTTTATAGCCCTAACAAAATAATCTCCCGCAAGACCCTCCCTAACCCCAACGATTGTCCTTCAAAAGTCCCCAAAAAACCCAACTCCCAATTCCCACCCCCCAAAAGTCTCTAAAAAAGGGGCAAGGGACACTATGGCAGGGTGCTGTTGGCTTTAGCAGCCAGGGCATCATGCTCCTTGCGGAGGGTGGCAAGTTCGAAGCGGAGGCCCTCCACCAAGTTCTTATAGTTCAGGACCTCCTGCTCCAGGTAGGACAGTCTGAGGGATAAGCGGCACCGGTGTGCCTTGCAAATCCTGTGGGGGGGGCAGCTGCTGTCTTTGCTGCTCGGCGTTGGCGTTGGGCTTTGGTAGCCCGGCTCCGTACCGCTGGAGCACTGCGCTGGCTGGCAGCCCGCACGGAGGAGGATGCAGCTGTTCCCGTGGACGTTGTTGTTGTACCAGACTGCGTCTCCTCCTCCTCCAGGGCCACCAGCCGCCGATATTCAGCGACAGTGGCATCCAGCCTCCGTTGCCGGGCCATTCGAGCCAGCTCCTTCCTCCTTGATGGTGTCTTGGATTTGGAAGGAGCAACTACATGAAGAAAGAAAGACATAGTCTGTAACCAATGCTCCTTAAGATTAACACAAAATGATTGAGCAGAAAGTTGTCACAGTACAAGTAGCAAATTGAAAGCACAGTACATAACTATTGAGGACAGTATCTATGTAACCTCCGACTTCTTCATCCTTGCTCTAACATTAGTGGGAGTTTAAGGAACAAATTCTACAAGCACTATGGACTTCCATTACAGTCGACTATGACAGTACACCAGTCTTATTCTTCTTCTTCTCTCTTGTTTAGGAAAATTGGTACGTTATCTTATGCAAGCCGGCATAATGCCAGCGCAGTGAACTTGCACACGAGAAAAACAGACGCACACCATGGTGAGTGAGACAGACTTGCATTACTGTACCGGTCCAGTACATGCAGGTGGTGAAGCTCTTACTTTTCTATTACGGGTGGCACTGAGAATACTCTGTTAAAAGGGCTAGTGCTTAATTAATTTAGCTTTCACCCTACAGTGCAAATGAGTATTAGAAAAGGAAAATAAAGAAGCTAAATAATCTGATTATCTATCACTTCACATGGGATGTATTTGATGACATATGGGATGACTTTAGGTGCTTTGCTTATTATGGAGTGAACAGTGATACCCCCACACATGAATGACATACTACTACTAAACTAAAGTTATTAAAAGAGGTAGGGAGTGTCCACCGTAATATTCGGATATATGCTGTGCTTGCAGTTGCAATACAAACTACTGCTACTATTCATGGTAGTATTTGGACAAAATTACAACTTCTTTTCCTTGCCTTTCCTACACTGGGATTGACGTGCGGGTGCGGTGTTACATGCTCTTCAAAGTAACACTTAGTTCATCCAGTGACCGTCTACTCTCTCTAGATACACATATGCTATCTAAGAGTCAGATAGTACCATGAATGATCCAGGCATCCATCCATTCAAAGTATATGCACACATACAGTTTCTGTTTTTCACCCACCCAGGCTGTTCTCCTTACACCCGTTCTTGCTTCATCATTCACCCAGCCATGCACCATACCATATTCTTTCCTTCCCAGCCACCTCGGGGACCAAGCAAACACATATCATTCTTCTTTGCCAGTCATCATTACATTTCTCGTCCTTCCACACTTACTTACACCCTTCTTTCGCTTTTCGTTCATCCCTTCCATCAAGTTCACCTCAGATCTGATTGGGATTCTTCTCGCCAAAAACTTCACAGCTAAGTCGAAGTACATTTAGAGGAGGCTACTACCTGGTTTATTTATAATACACCCGTGCAGAAAGCACACTCTGCAGTCTTCAATCTCAAATGAGTAAGGAATGTATAGCTTACCTCTGCCCGCCACCACCGTGTCATCCCCCACAGATTTGTCCGGCACTTCCACCGCCTCCTCCCCAGAGTTGTTCTCATCCAATGCCACCACCACCTCGACGCTGGCCCCGCCTCCAGATGTTCCACCTACAAAGTACATTTAATAATGTTAGAATACACCACTCACTACTATATAATATTTGGTCTAGGAGGAAGAAAGAAATGTGAAAAAACAGTATACAATTTAATAATTTGTGACTGTCTACTGTAAAGTAAAAATGTCCCTTTTTCCAGGGAAGGCTGTTGTCTTGCTGCACTTTTTGGCACAACTGATGAATGCTTGCTTTTTATTTTTAACACGCACCACTTTTTCTCCTAACAGACAGAAGCTTGACTTCTAAGAACACGAGCAGGATCAAGTTCAAACCAGGTGAGAGCTCGGCTCGACCACAAGAAATGTGTCCAATTAATCGTCAGCACTAAGCACTTTTCCATTTCCAGTTAAACGTTTACTTTTATGACAAACTTGATTTCAATAAATGTGTTTACTTTTAATAAAGCTTTTAAACTTAAATAGACTCTGTGGTTTTTGGTCCTCCAGACTAGAGTGGATGAGCTAAAGGTTTTGGAATTTTTGCAAGCATAAGTCCGTGCCTCTGCCATCGGTGACTTTGGGAGCTAAATGACTCTGCCACACTATCTAGTCAGTAAGGAGATTGGGGGTTCAACTATAAAGTCTGTTATCACTGAGGTATGTGGAAAGTCTAACAGCACCTATTATAATTGATAAGCTAAGCAATGCATTATTTAGTGTCCATAGTTCTGTTTGTGCAGATTTGTCCCTGCAACAGTAGTAGAATGGATTGTCCTCCTATCCAAACCAAAAGTAAAGTAGTATCTTATTCTTTCTTGGTGGTCATTCACCTTTTTATTGTTGGCAATTGTCAAAGCATAAACATTTAGAATACTTGAAAAGACATTATGGACAATCCCAGAGGACTGCACTCAGTGCATAGAGCTATTTCTGACTAGAATGGGAGTCCAATGGAAATGCCAAATGTGCAATCTTAGTTAGCTACACAGACAGACTAATAAGAATAATCTAGTAATACCACACGGAGTCATAGTCGAGGCAGGATAAGAATTTAGATCCTGTCTACAAGAAGATCAAAGACGATTTAGAAAAAATCGAATGTGGAACGCTAGGAAAAAATAAGTACTCTATATTAAAATTAAAACTTACTGGGGCCAGCAAAGGAGCCCTCGCCTGCCCGGTCCTGGCCTGCATCATCAACAGCACCTTCCTCCTCCTCCTGTGTCCTCCTCTTGCCCCTGGGGGAAGCTGATGTACAACATGAAAGAAAGAAAAACAGAAAACATGGATGATATTTGTCAACCAAATCAAATATTTCAAAAGAACTAACAAAATATTTTTGCGAAATAGCAAATAGACAACTACTCCACGGGATATATTATTGACCAATCTCTTGTGGTCTACTACGTTATTACTTTAGTATTGCTTGATTTGCGTCAAATTGGAAATTACCTTATGTAACTCACTAAACAAAGTACTAAAAAGGTTTGCCTAGGATTGGCAGGCAGCAGTCCGCAGCACACGAAGTGACAGCCAAAGTCCATCGTGATTGAAGATCAGCGACAACACTAAAGTTTCCTACTACATTAACCAGTCATTAAAATACTCAAACTATCAATCCACCACCACTATTTCTTTCTTATCGCCATGTGTACAAAGGAAGGACTGGACTTGAGTCTGTAGGGGCTGATTTAGAAGCCCCTTGCGGCTCTTTTGCTTCATTGTTGCGTGACTTTTGTGACGCAGCGGCAGCACAAAAGAGGCGCAATGGTGCGGCGTATATTAACAACGTGACGCATATGGGAGATGCATCACTTTGTAAAGCCCTGCGCCAATAGGGGGGGTTCCGGCGCAAGGGAGGGCGTTCCTGCGCAGGAACGCATCCTAAAAGTGGCTGAGGGAAATCTACAAGATTTCAATCAGTCACTTTGAGGACAATGATGCGTGACTCAAACCCTGCGCCTGCTTGAAGCAGACGTACGGCTTGACGCAGCATTGGGGAGATAGGGCACCCCAGAGCATTGATGGAGCTGCACCACCGTTGCGACGCAACTCCAGCAATGCGCCGCCTTTACGGCACAGATGCGTAACGCTTTGGTGACGTTTTGGGCCCATGGTGCGCCGCATTGTAAATACGGCGCACCATGGGTGATGGTGGCGTGATGCACAATTACTGGCGCATCCCTGCTACTTTGCAGGGATGCGCCGGTAATTAAAAATCTGAACCTTAGTGTGTAGCATTACGCAGTTCTTTAAACTACATACATAATTTCACAGGCCAATGAAATGAACACAAAATCTAAAACAAATAAGCATAGTAGCAACACTACTGATAAGAAGGAGAGCAGTGTACCTGAAATGCACTGAAGATTTTGAAATATAATTTACCTACAATGTAATGAGCAGCATTATTGCTCTTGGTAAAAAACAAAAATGTGCAATATAATAACACAGCAGGAGAAAACATAGTAGTAAAGAAATAGCTACTACTACTCACCAAGCCCGGGGATCTCAAGGCCAAGGAGGTCGAGCAGATCTCGCTCACGGGTCAGGACATCCGGCCAGCGGTGGGTGGCCTGGTTGTAGGTGCGCCAGACCCGAGAGTGGTGGTAAATGGCCTGGCACACCTTCTCCCACCGCTTCCGGCGCTCCCGGACCCTGTACCCGGCACTGATCTTGCCGCCTCCCATGATGGTCCTGGGGAGGCGGCGCTGAACATAAAAAATGAGTTGGCCCACCTCCTCCGGGGTAAAGATCTCCCTGGGTACGACCTCCTCCCCCCTCAAACGCCCGCACGGGAGCCGGACACGGGGTGCTGGACCCTTCCCCTTCTCGGGATGCTTCCCGGCTCCCTTCACCATGGTCTGGGCGGAAAGGAATAAAGAAAATAGAATAGGGAAGAGAAGAAAAGAAAAGAGTTTAAAAAAAGTAGTTTAAAATTAACCAAAAGTAGCAGTAAACACAAAAATATAGGGCTAGAAAAATAGAGGGATAGATAATAAGTAAAATAGATAAAAAAAACTTCAAACAAGCAAAGGATGGCAGAGATTGACAGAGGATACAAAGACCATGCCCAGAACCATAGCAATGAATGAGAAACAAGATGGCTGCGCCCGTTCACGACCGCGCGGGTAAGTTCGCGCGAGATTTTCCTTGCGAACACTCGCGAAACTGTACTAGCGAGCCGCACACTTTGCGAGATTACACTTCGCGCCCGGAAACGGAAATACGTCAGGCAAACAAGATGGCCACGCCCTTGAACGACCGCGAGGGTAACTTCGCGCCTTGCGCTACGAGCTGCTCGCAAAAACGCACAAAACCTTGCGAACTAACACGCCGCAAAAAAACAAATTGCATATTCGCACAAATTCGCGGCTTCCGAATCCGATCTCGCGAGTGTTCGCGCCCCGCAAATCCCGCGAAATTGCAGTAAAACGTGTTTTGCTAAACTGAAAGCACTCGGCAGGTGCAAGAGTTCAAACTCATCATTAGTAACAATTCCCTGTAGTGCTTCCTGACTGGGGCCCCTCCAGAATTCAGTTGCTGGTTGCAACAATTGTATGACCCTGCTCTGACCCTCACAGCAGGCTCATAGAATAGCTACAAATAGGCCACAAAGGTCCTTGGGAAAAAAAAGCACTGCAACAGAAAGCAAATTACAGATAAGGAAGCAGGTGCCAGATTGGAATTTTAAAACAGTGACACATTAATAAACTAACCCCAAATTAATTCATGTCAGTTGAAGCAGGGCTGGTGTGCTTGCATTTCCCCCCCATAATCTACAGTGATGATGAACCAGAGGGTGGCATTGATGTAACAGAGGGTTGCAGTGGTGAAACAGAGGGTGCTGGGAACCTGTGATGATGAACCAGACGTAGAAACAACATAATCGCGACCGTTGCGAGCCGAAATGGAAGTTCGCAATTGCGAACTGGTACGAAACCCTCGCGAACTGGCAGAAATCCTTGCGAACACACAGAAAAAAAAAATCCACAAATTCGCGGGAATTCGCAGATTTTGCGGATTGCGAGTTCGCAAATCCGCAAAATTCGCGAACGCGAGATTTGCAAAATTCGCCCATACTTAATCAGGAGCTTGAAGGAGATTATTTTGTCGATGGGGAGCCAGTGCAGGTTCCTCAGGTAGGGGGTGATGTGGTCGCAGGGTGGGACGTCGAGGATCAGGCATGCAGAGGCATTCTGGATTCTCTGTAGTCTGCTGATGAGCTTGGACAGGGCTCCGGCGTAGAGGACGTTTCTGTAGTCGAGTCTGCTGCTCACTAGGGCCTGGGTGACTGTTTTCCTTGTGTTGGTCGGAATCCATCTACAGATTTTGTGGAGCATGCGGCTGGTGTTGAAACAGGTGGAGGAGACTGCGTTGACTTGTTTGGTCATGGAGAGTTTTAAGTCGAGGATGATTCCCAGGTTGCATGCATGGCCAGTGGGGGCCTGGGGGGACCCCAATGACGTGGGCCACCAGGAGTCGTCCCATGCGGAGGGGTTGGATCCGAGGATGAGGATTTCCGTCTTGTCTGTATTAAGTTTGAGGTGGCTGTCCTCCATCCAGTCGATGACGGCCTTCATTCTCTGGTGGAGGTTGGATTTGGCGGTGAGGGGGTCCTTTGTGAGGAAGAGGATCAGCTGAGTATGGTCGGCGTAGGAGATTATGTTGAGGTTGTTCTGTTGGGCGATGTGTGCTAGTGGCGCCATGTAGATGTTGAACAGCGTCAGGCTGAGGGAGGATCCTTGAGGGACGCCACAGATGACCTCGGAGGCCTCGGATCGGAACGGGGAGAGGCGGACTCTCTGCGTTCTGCCGGTGATGAAGGAGGTGGTCCAGTCCAGGGCCTTGTTACAGTTCCTGCATCGTGGAGGCGTGTGCGTAGTGTGTGGTGGCAGACGGTGTCAAAGGCGGCGTAGAGGTCCAGGAGGATGAGGGACGCTGTCTCGCCATTGTCTAGTAGGCTCCTGATGTCGTCTGTGGTGGCGATTAGGGCGGTCTCAGTGCTGTGGTTGCTGTGGAATCCTGATAGGGACGAGTCTAGGATGTTGTTGTCTTCAAGGTGCTGGGTGAGCTGGGTGTTTACTATCTTCTCGATGACCTTAGCTGGGAATGGAAGCAAGGAGATGAGTCGGAAGTTCTTAAGGTCGCTCGGTCCGCCTTGGGTTTCTTCAGTAGGGCGTTGATCTCTGCGTGCTTCCAGATCTCAGGGAAGGTGGCAGTCTCGAAGGAGAGGTTGATGATTTTGTGCAGGTGGGGAGCGATGGACTTGCTGGCTTTGTTGAAGATGTGGTGCGGGAGAGGGTCCGATTGGGATCCGGAGTGGACTGTTCCCATGGTCTTGATTGTGTCCTCGATGCTCACATTGGCCCAGGTTGTCAGGGTATCGTGGGCGGTGGGGTGCGGTGGGTTTGGTGCGGTGTGGTCAGTAGATGTCGCCTGGGGTCTGAAGCTGTCGTGGATGTCGGTGATTTTCCGGTGACAGAAGGTGGCGAGGAAGTCGCACAGGGCTTGCGATGGAGGGATGTTGTTGGCGTTGGAGCTTGGGGTGGAGAGTTCCTTCACGATGGTGAAGAGCTCCTTGCTGTTGTGTGCATTGTTGTCAAGCCAATCCGTGAAGGAGGTTCTTTTGGCGGTCATGATGAGGTGGTGGTAGTTGCGGATGGCGTTTTTATGGGCAGTGTGGCTGTCTGGCGTCTTTTCATTGTGCCATATGTTTTCCAGTTTTTGGCAGGTGCGTTTGGAGTTGAGGAGTTCCGGGGTGAACCACCTGACTCTTCATCTGGTGTCTGTGTTGGTGGGGTTTTTTAGTGGAGCGACAGTGTTGGCGCAGTCTTTCATCCAGCGTTTGAGGGCGAGTGCCCCTTTATCCGGGTTGGTTGGGGTCGTCAGGGGATTGAGCACGAGGTTTGTCTGTAGTTGTTCTTCAATGATTTTGCGCCAGCGGCGGCTGGGGGTCTGTAGGGTGCGCTAGTATGTGGGTGGTTTTCGAAAGGAGAAGTGGATGCAGTGGTTTCGCACTCCACATGGCCTAAGAAGGTTCTCCATAGAAACAAAGGAGGACTTCCAGACCTCTGGAGCCAATATTAGGAGGGTCACCCATTGGAAAGTTTGGAGGGAAGGACTTGTGCAGCTGTGGCAGTTTACAGCATGTCTGAAACACTTATGCAAGATCTTTCAATAGACCACTTCAAGTTACCATGGTAAAATATCTCACAGTTGTGCAGGATGTTTGGGACAGGGTGGAAGGATGATGCGTCACTGTAGAATTGGGCAGTGGTGCCTTGTTTCTAGAGCTTCTACCCTAACTTAGATAACCTTCCACCAGGAAAGAGAATGTAGATAACATTCTGGACTGGGAAGAATGACACTTGTGGATTCCCAGCTGTAAGGAGAAGCCCACCTGACTACACTGCAAGAATGGATTTAAGGACTTTTAAATCCCAGCTGACACCCAGGGTCAGGTGTGCTGGCACCTTTACACCTTTACACCACTTAGAGACAGTAGAGGGATAGACATGCTTAAGGGTACCCTATAGGGTTGCACTGGACTTCTGTGGACTGGTCTTGCAGATGGGTAACTACCTCCAGCAGGGGGGCACTGATTCTGCTGCAGACACTCAGGTGCACTACAAGATAGCCAAAGCCATGGGCCCTGAGGAGTACAGCAGGGGTGATATTTTGCTGGCAGACTGTTGGTGAGGTTTCTGGGAAAGCCTGGAAGGCAGGTGACAAGAACCCAGACAGAGGACCTACTGAGAACACAGACAGTGGACCGACCTCCATTAGCAGCAGTGAAACCAATCTCTCTAAAGCTGAAAAGAAATTGCGGCCAGTAGGCCTCACAAAATGGTCCTTGGGGCTCAGACTCACTATCAGGAGGGAAATGACACAGCCCATATGCAAATCTTCAGGGCTGGAGATGTCAGCCTGAGAATGTTGGTCTCACAGGAGACCAGTTGGGAAAACAATGCACATAATGCTCCACTGGACATTCTAAAAAATTCTCCAGGTGTCGTCCAGGGCCTGAGAGTTGGTGCAGGTTTTGAGGATGGAGGGAGAGTGTGTGAGCACCACTCCCAAAGAAGATTCCTGACCCCAAGAATTCCCTTTCTCCCAGGGCCTAATGGCGGTGAATTGTTCCAATCTACTTGGGACAGAAGAAACAATGTGAATGCTGCTATGCTCTTTGTATTCATGGTGTCCATCCCCATTTCTCATTGAAACAAGTTGCACGCTGTATGACCCCCCCCCACCCATGAGTGGGGAAATTAAAGGCTTGCTCCGTTGTTGGTACAAGAGCAGTGATGGCTGGAGGGTGAGCAGGCTGGGCAGTGCAGAAGTTAAACACATGCCGAACGCCCCATCTGAACCCAGCATTGAAAAAGAACCATATTAGTAAACAAGAAAAAATATAATTTTGGGAGACCGGAAAAGTCACTCATAAAGAATGCATAACTTCAAGGAAAACCACTCCCTAGAATTATCTGGTTTGCATGAAAATTTTTATATTGGATTTAGTGTCCTGAGAGGGACAGGAGTGCTCCAATGAGTTAAAATTTGTGTCGGTTGGGGGCTGGCAGAGATGCAGCATCACCCCAAAGTCATCCTACGTCTTGCATCAGATTATAGTCAATCATTCCATTTTTTAATGAAGGTCACTGACATGTTTTGGTTAGGTATATTGGCAATCACACGTTTAGCAGTGAGTCAGGACTTGTCTTTATGAATTTCATTGTAGCACGGTCACTTATACAAATAACTATCTCCATTGCCACGACTTAGCCTCAAAATCTAATGTGTATACATGGGCTGCATCCACTCTATTAAAAAGTCAAGGTTGAGTTGAAGCAACGATGAAACTCAAGAAAACAAAAGTAGAAGCACTAATTCATGTATTTCAAGGTAAGGTGTCAAGTGCCTGGTTGCTCAGCTTCAGCACAGCTGCTGATATGGGACTGATATCAATGAATTATAATATGAATACTCAACAGAGTATTGTAAGTCAATTCCCTTAGTTGTTTCATGGGTTAGGAAAATTCAAGACTAGAATGCGCAATTACACATTATTGAGCATCCATCCTATTGCTCAAAGACACAGGCAAACTGTATTTCATATACAGGAAGCTGTAGAAAACAAATTGAATCATTGCTTAATCATGATATCGTTGAACGTTCCACTCTTCCAATACCCTGAGTTTATCCCAGTGCTTTAAATGGGCCGGTACTCACCGGTACTGAGTACCGGCACTTCCGAATTTTTGGGCCGTCAGTACCGGCACTTCTCTGTAGGTCTAGGAGAGTACCGGTACCCTGATCGATGGCAGGCTCAGTTTATGCATCTCCACCAGGGCAGGGCAGGGCTTCCGAGTAGCGTGCAAGTAATGAGGTGTGAAGTAGCCGCCCTTTTGCAGAGTTGCTGCTGAAGATTCGCAGCGCCAGTTTCCGCGTTCCAAAACTGCAGGGGTTTGAGTGGGCTCTTGACACACTCAGGGGGGCCCCCTCAGCATAGCACTTCGGCCCTCCTAAACACATTCGTCGTTTGAAGAAGAGCTGGTTTTGTCCCTCGCAGCCTATTTCAGAAACTGCAGGGGTGCGCGTGCTGGGGCACAATTAAAAAAGTTGGCTTCTTTGATTCCAGTTCAAAAGGTTTTAGTGACCGCTTTCGTCTGTCTTTGCTGCTATGATTACAATAAAGATGCGTGAAAACATATAATTTGAAACACATCCCAGATGTGAAAATGAATTTCAAAGATTACTGAAGTCTCAAAGTTGTATTTGCTGATTGTGTCAAAGGCTGATTGTGTTCCTCAATCTGCTGTGTTCAGACTCAGAGGCGCACATGCTGCTCACCCAGGGCCCGTGCACACCCCCTTAGCTCACAGGGCCCAGGTACAGACCACTGCACTCAAATGGTCCAGGTACATAATGCTCCACTCAACTTTTGTGTCTACGCGTTTGGTCAAAGGAAACGCATACACATATGCGTTTCCTTTGACCCTGGGCACCTTCCGCTATGCCTCAGTTCATTTTCATACCAAAAGTTATGAGCACTCCAAAGCAGGCTAAATGCAAGTGCCTAGCTCTTTATACACTTTGGAACATATTCTGCAATGTTGATTAACATGGTTCTGGAGTGAAATATGTCCTTGTGCTCATTTCTCCCAGCTGTTGAATGTGCCACTGCCTGACCTCTTCACATAGGAACTCCTGATAGCATTCACTATTTCTATACCACCGCCCCCTCCCAAGCAAACTACTTTTGATGGTTTATTCACAGTATGACTTAACATAATAGTGCTTATTTTACTGACCTGTCAATGATGAGAGGCTGAGCTGATCTTTCGTATGGACATGCTAAGCACATGTTCATGCAGTGTATGTTGGTGGCATGTTTCCAGTCTTGTCGTTCATCTTACTATTTTTTCCAAGTCTAGGATGTTTTGTGTTTTCTTTTTTGCTTCATCTGCGTCCCTGAGTATAAATACAGAATCAAAGCACCTCTTAAGGCTTTTGGGAGGTTATGTGTGTAATGCAGGGCTCTCAAAATACCTTCATGGTACCAGAACTGGAAAACTTTCGGAGGGCTGTAGGATTCCAAGTTAACTGCGTTGCATGCAGCCACACAGCCCTGACCGACTTCTCATCTAGACAGAGGGCACGTGCTAAATCATGGGTACACACATTTTCCAAGGGGAAAAAAAGTTTGGCCTGCCCTGTGACCGATGGCCGCATTGAGGTAAGCAGGATGGCAGGTGCTGTCCATGTAAAATAGCAACCCAGGCCACTCAAACGGTACACATAACAACTGACTTGCCTCTTAGTTCACTATTTTCATTGCCGTCAGGGTTGGGGAAAGCATGAATGTTTAGAAATTCATGTTTTAAACTATTGCTTAATAAATACTTCTCAATGCACTGATATACTAACGTGAAATGCTTCTGCATGTTAAAGAAATGCATTTGTTTGGATTTATGTAGAGACGTTCATACTTTGTTCACGTTTGTTGCAAGATGTCTTTTAAAAAAATGTGTTCCTAAAGTTAAGTAGTGCAGGACACCTTTACTTCTTTTTTCTGTTTATTTTTTGCAGCCCAGTGCTGTTCACCAGGAGGCCACAGGCAAAGTTCAGGAGGGCCGCAACCAGCCCCCGGGTTGTACTTTGAGTATCACTGTTTCACAGAGCAGGCATTAGCAATACCATTGTGTCTAGTTTGCCTGTAAAACTTGCAGCAGGCACATGGTGGCACCATTATTTAATCTTCCCCAAATTGTGCTCACCCCTGACTGGGGCAAATTACAATATGTGCACATCTGTGATATGTCGTAGGTGTATATTGTGGATCTCATTAGCGGCCCTGAAGCCAGATGCTAAAAAGAAAATGGGGGCTACTTAGAATGCACACTGACTACAGAAGTCGTTATTGTTATTACAATTGTATTTATATAGCGCTTACTACCCCTGACCATCGTTGAAGCGCTTTTCGGTGAGTAGCACATTACTCCGGAACTGAAAGTGGAATAGTGGTGGATAAGTGTAGGAAAAAGATGTTTTTAATTCGAAAGTTAGAGACAGCAGCTATTAAAAAATCCATGGGAGGTAAGGAGTTTAAAATGGCTTTAATCCCACCTGAGACTTTGTGTGAGTGTTTGCATATGGCTGTGAGCTTGCCTGCTTGTGTCTGCCTGTTCTTCTGTGAGAGAAAGAGGGAGAGAACCAGGACACTCTCAGGAGATTTTTTTAAGGGGACTGTGTGGAATGCTTTTGGGTACATGTGTACTTGTTGCTTTCTGTGTGTGTGTCTGCATGCTTGAGAGTTTATAGTATTGTGCAAAACAACAACAAATAACAGGCATTAAGAAACAGCAAATACCTCAAAACAAGATAAAGTTAACATATCACTGTTTGGCTTTCATTTTGTGTAATGAGGTAATCTGTTTTGTTGACACACATTTCTCATGTGTTTTGATATGTGGTGCAACTCGTACAGAAGTCATTATGTATGATCATATCTTCCCGTAGCCCCGCCCACTTGCCACACCTCTAGCACATTTTAATGAGTACCTGCACTTATTTATTTCCATTTAAAGCACTGGTTTATCCCA
>NW_028251183.1:0-52355 GCF_964263255.1 Lissotriton vulgaris | reverse complement strand
TAATCCTACTATTTTTTTTGAATAAGGAGACTATATTTTTAAGAAGACAAAAGGTAAAAAAAAACGATTTGGATGGAAAGACCTCACCCACTTGGTCGTGACAGTAGATGTTGTGTTGAATCTTACGAATTGTGACGTCGCAAGTCCGGATCTTCCAGAGCCCGCAGGGAGCCTGCAGTCAGTGTAGATGAAGCCGCAGTGAGGATCCTCCACTCTCGTCGCTCTCTCTCACTTTCATGCTTTGACGCTTCCGTGGCGAGCCAAGAGACTAAGCAGCGAGTGACAAGGGACAAGGGCATCTCACAGCATCCCGTGTCCTGCAGGGGGCGGATTCCTCCGATCTCACCAGCCCCGCGCCGTCGAACGACAAGTGGTGTCCCGCGGCTGATTCCTTGGGTCTCAACAGCCCGACGACCGCCGTATCCTGCAGTCACCTGCATGATTCCGGGAGAGCTGATATTCCGTTTTTTGTTCATTGGACTAGCCCGAGATCGCTGCTGAGGCCGAGGCTGTGGAGGCCTGTGCCTTCGCCTTTTTTTCCTTTCACTTTCCGACCCCGTGGCCAGGGAGCTACAAGGAGTGAAGCAGCGAAGCAGAGGCACTGTGATTGTGAAAGTGATCAAGACAGAAGTGAAGACAGCAGTGGAGTGGTGAGGAGTGGTGGTGGTTCTCACCATCGGCTGAGTATCGGCTAAGCAAGTGAGAAGAGGTGAGAGGGGGAAGTAGGGAGGGAACCCCAGCAGGTCCTGCTGGTTCTCCTGTCCATCAACATTGGCTGAGGGGTGAGAGACCGGTGGGATCCTCTGACTCTGCTTCGGCCACCTCCTCCCCCGCCGTCACCACCCCCCCACTGCTGACATTCCTCATTCCTAGACTCCTCTGCTTTCTCGGTTTTCTCCCCAACAAGCCACTTGGTTATTGTAACATCAGGTATCCAGTGACCCCCGCCAACCTTCCTGCTGTTGCAGTAGCAAGAAACCGGAACCTTGGGCGGTAATTGCTACTTCTGTCATATCCAAAAAGTGGAAAAGGTGAAATGAGATCAGGACGAGTTAGGTAAGTTCTCCCCCTACAAAAAACAAACAAAATAAATCAATTATAACAGGGGGGACATCTCTTACAGGATCACAAGGAACAACAAACCATTCTAGCCCAATACTCTCACCACTGGAAGCCTATTTCCAAAAAGCAGAAGGAACTGAACAAATTTTTTTTTTTTTTCTGAAAGACCCGGTGGCAGCAATCTTTTCTGAAACAGGAAACATAAAGGGCCTACTCACTCCTCTAGCGCCGCAAAAATGAATGGCTTCAAAACGCAAGGGGTACAACAATCAACATCCTATGTAACTGTACCAATTATAGAGCCTATACGAAGTGTAAGTGCAACAAAAACAGATCGAAAGACAGCAGATCGAACAGATGGGGAAAATCTAGCAAAAACTCCCCAAGTCCAAAGCAATAATAAAATCACAGTGCAGGCAATTATACACTCTATGGACACTCATAAGAATGACCCAGAACTCCCTAAGCAAATAGTCATAGATCTGACGATGGAATCCACGGAAATAAATTGCAACAACATGGCGAATTAGAGATGGTACCAAAGATAAAAACAGTGGATCTCCTTCACTCAACCCCTAATAAAGAAAATCTGGTTGAGCATAATCAATTCTACGATCTCCCTTTAACCCCTTACGTCACCAATGGTTCGAAGGAGGATGAATTGGAAGTTTCATGGTTGCGCTCTACACTGATAACGGACAATGCTGACATCGTAAAAACATTGGAGACAAAAACTATAAATCAGACAAACCTGCAAACCATCTCAGAAATCCCACAAGCAGAAACTATTAATCAATCAAATAACCGAAACAAGTCTTTACAACAAAACCATTTGGTGCTGCACTAAATCAGAACCTCCTTTCAATTATAGGAATACCAAGCCACTCTTCTTGCCAAATTGCAACGGATGTAAAGAATAATACAACATCTGATCCATTATTTAATCCAAGGCAGGATCAATTTGATCAATTTGATCTGCAAATAGGGAAAGGTCCAAGTATATCACCATTGGATCAGGATAATTCTAAAATAGGAGGAAATGAAATCTATAAATCTAAAACATTCATTAATCAAATCGATACAGATAACCTATCCTCTCTATATTCGTCATTACTAAGCATTCCACAAATGTTGATTTCTGTATTAATCATGCAATCAGACAAATTAGATCTACAGATTAACCTCCTGAATATTATGGTAACACATGTTTCCAGCATTAACACCAAAATAGACATACTCCCCAAACAGCTGGTGAACGTCCAAACACCTAAAAGCATGGGTATACAATGCAATTGCAAATGCGATCAAATAAGAGACAAACTTAGCACTTTGCCGTCTATATTAACAAACATACTGAAAGAAATAAGGCATAAGGAAGATGATAAACCATCCTTAATGCAAATCCCAGACGAATATATACAAGAACAACAGCAGGTAGTAGACAACTCAATGAAAAAGAAAACATATGAACAACGAGGAGGTCAATTGAATGTGACAGATTGTGCAAGTACAAACTAAATTCAAAACAACGTATCAATGACGCATTCAACATTGAATGGCCAACAAACCTCTCATTATAAATACAAACACTTCATTTATTCAAATATTAACAAAAAGGCAAAATAAATGTGCTAGAAAGGGAAGAACCAATACAAATGGTTCAATGCAAAAAGACCTAGATGTCAAGAAAGTCTATCCAGTGTTTAATGCCACACAAAAAAAGAAACCCCTTCCAGAAATAAGATCACAGAAGAAAAATCTACATCCCAGGATAAATCAGCAGACAGAACATTGCGGCCTCAAGTTAATAAGTTAGATAACAAAGTCCCCGAAAATAGTGAAAAAAAAATCGAAGGCAAGACAGAAAGATAAATAGAATGAAACACCACCCAAAAAAGTTCTATCTCCAAAAAAACCTAATGCAAATAAAAAAAATTAACAAAAAGGAAGTCATTCTGGACACTTTGCAAACGGAGGCATTCATTTTGGATAATCAAGATGTAGAGCATGATACATCATTAGAGGATTTTAAAGGATGAGATCTTACAGGACGATCCGAGGTACCGTCTGACAACCTCTCTGAACAGAACCCGCTGGTAGTAGTGGCTTCTACAATTATCGACCATATTAGCATTAAAATACACTCAGCATTCCAATAATGGGAAAAACATAACAAGAGCTAATGCTGTTCATCATGCAGGCCAAATAAAAAATAAAAGGTCAATGCAGGACCATATAATTGAAGGGCCATCTGAGGTAAAAGACACACTAATTCCGTTATATAGTTCAAGAGGTAAGCTAGACATTTTAAACAGGGATAATATTTTGAGGCTGCTAACTGAAATACAATCATTACATTTTATTGAATCAACTGATTTATTATCGGTGAAGTTTCTGAACACACAACCTCATCAGTCAGAAATAACTGTAACATCATGGAAATCAGAAAAAATAGTGAGTCAAATCCTAAACGCCAAGGATCAATTTGAATCATGGGGCATATCAATAATAAAACCAATCCCGCAGCGTTACCTAGCACCATTGGCACATTGGGAAAACAAGGATAGGACCACATTCCAATATATTCGATTTTGCAGAACGCCCGAGGACCAACGGGTACAGATATAACAACACCCACAGAAAGAAGTAATCTCCATGGGCACTGCTCACCGCTAACAACAATAAATGTAAGTATGCAATGACCAATCTTTGAACCAGCATGTGCCTTGCAAACTGCCAAATTGAATACATACTCTTGGAATATTGCTGGTGCAAAAGCTAAGCTTGCAGATAGGACTCTAACAGAAGCTTGGGTTCCATATGACATCATAGCGTTGCAAGAAACCTGGTTGATAGGCTCTTTCCAATTGCCGGGTTTTACATTACATCAGGTGGATGCTGTAAAAACGAATCGCTTTTGAAGATCAAAAGGTGGATTACCCGTCTATATATCAAATAACCTCAAAGTTGAATCAAAACGGATGATGCCCACATCTACAAATATTCAAATAATTAGACTCGACTTTGGCAGAGATCATTGGAAAACTTCGCTAATCCTTTTCAATGTTTATGCTCATCCAAAAGCCAAAGAAAAAACAATAACATTTAAAAAGTTACTACATGAGATATCGAAAGTAAGATATAACACCCTGAATTGGGAAATAGTGATTACAGGTGATTTTAATACCCTTCTCATTCAAACGCCGGAGGACGATGACCAGCTAGCAGTAGAAAATGAAATTTGGTCAGTAAACCATCAAACAGCCAATCCCTGGAGGAAATCCACCAAAGAAGGCAAGGACTTGGTCGCCTCTCTAGAATATTTTGGTTTGAGAGTAATTAATGGGAGAACACCAGACGATAATCCTCCAAATTTTACTTATTATGGACCGTTGACTGGATCCGTAATTGACTACAATATTCTTTCCTTGTATTAATACAGCAACTAAGTATGTTTAAAATTAAGTGCACAACGGATAGTGATCACTCAATCCAACATATAGCCATAAACATTCATCCAGACAGATATCAGTCTGCTCCAACAATCGATGAGGGAAGTGCACTAACTACCTATAAACAATTAAATTGGTCAACTCATCGACTTCCAGAACTCACTGGCAAAGCTAAAACAGTCATGGAGAATAGTATAATGTCATCCCCTACAGTATTAAATGCCTGGATCAAATTTGTGACCGAAATGACGAACCATAAAGCCAAATCTAAAATCAGGACAGACCAAAATTTACATACATCAATCACTACAGAGAATAAAAGAGCTGAAAAAAGAACTTAGAAGAGAAATAAGGAAGGTAAAAAAGCAAGGTTACCACCCAGCCGCATGAGATACGTTAAAACAACTAAAGAAGGAATTTAAGAAACATGTCTGGCAGGAAAAGAGAAAAATGAGAGACGAGTTCTGGGCAAAGTTGCTCTACAATTGTAAACAATCAAATACCAAAGCGTTTTGGAAAACAATAAACGGCTTACACAAGGTAAACACAGTAACAGTATCTTCAAACATTACGGAACAAGATTGGGTAGTTTATCTTACAAAACTCTTTACTGATGAAGACCAGCTTCAAAAAGGAAAAACTAACAAAGTTATTGAGACTGAGCCAATAATCAAGACCAAAACACTGCTGCAATTTGAGTCTGTACCTGCTTTAGATGTGACATTGTGCACGCTCACAAGAGCTGAAAATGTGATCAAATCAGGAAGAAGTGATAGCGGCCCAGGTCCAAATGGCATCCCACAGGCAATATTCGAACTGGACCCAAAATACTGGGCCAATCTGATAACGGTCTTGTTCAAAGAGGTGGAAAATACAGGGATGACTCCAGAGAGCTGGAGGGGATCAATAATAAACCCTATTTTTAAGGGAGGTAATAAAACAAACCCATCAAACCACAGATTAATAGTTCTTATTGACTCGGAAGCAAAATATTATGCATCATTAATATTTGGAGATCTAATAGAGTGGTCTAATTCTAAGAACTTGACCCCACCTCAACAAAGGGATTTCTGAAAGGGTATGGTACGCTAATTAATATGACAACAGTAGCATCATTTGCAGAAAAGAGAAAATGCCAAAAGAAGAAACTGCAACTCTGCTTTATAGATCTGAAAGCAGCTTTTGACCGGGTTGATCGACCACTTCTATGGATTAAATTAAGACAGTGGGGTATTCAAGAAACAATGTTAAGAGAAATTGATTTGCTATATACAGAAACATGGATTCAGATTAAGGTAGCTGATGAGACCAAAATATCAAGAAAAATATCAACCGCAAGGGGTCTTAGCAAGGGTGTGTGCTAGCACCACACCTGTTCAACCTCTTTACGGTGGATTTATCCACCCACCTAGATCAAGTCAATTTGCATGCTCTGAGGTTAGGTTCACTAACGATATCCCTTCTATTATATGCTGATGACATTGTTCTGCTGAGTCACACAGAAATTGGACTTCAAAGACTTATAAAAGAAACTGCTGCATATACAAATATCAATAAATTGGAAATTAACATCACCAAGACAAAAACCATGCATGTTGGGAATAATCCCCATGCCGCACTAAAGATCAGGCTGGATAATGTAACCATAGAAGAAATCAGTGTTTTTAAATATTTAGGTTTTAATTTTGATAAAAATGTTAACTTCCATGCTCACCAACAGTATATGGTTAGGAAAAATAATGCTCTAATACATTCATTCAGTTTACTTGCTAAAAAACTAGATGCCCCCTATTATCAACCATTGCTCTCTGTAATCAAAGATAAACTGCTTCCATCTCTTACTTACGCAAGTACGGTGAAGCATGGAAAGGAATCCAAAATGTTGGATAGATAACAAGTCAAAACATACAGATGGGTCTTTTGTCTGCCCTGTAATGCCTCTCCTGCTCAAATTCGTTTGGAATTCGGATTGACACAGCAAAATAAAGCAAGAAGATATCACTTCATCAAATCCATGCATAAATTACGAAACAATCAGTCTAGCCCTCTAATCAGTGCTCTATGGGAATCGGTGAATAATGATGTGAATTCAAGTTACAACAATTACTTGTCATCATCTTTACAGCTAACCAATGTGGGTGACTTATGGGACTTGAATTTATCGCATACTACTTTCTGCCAAGCCATGAACAAAACTGCAAAAATACATTCGCTAGTTGAGGACAAAAGCATATTTTCGCAGCGATCCCATGCCTGGATGACAATTCAAACCTACATCACATTGCAACCGGCAACTTATCTACACCTAACATATCCGGTGTATTTTAAGAAAAAAACTATTGGCCATGCGCTTAGGTGAACTGCCATCTCTGTCAGACAAACCAACATAGAGATATGAAGGACCAAAAACGTGTGTTGCTGCAAATGAGGATTTTGTTTATTTGGTCACCATATGTCTCAAACTGAATAATGTATGCAGCACGCTTTTAAAACATCTATTTAATGAAAGAGGGATATGTATGTGCAGAACAGCCATCATGAGAAGTCTGGCCCCTATAGATCCTCAGCTAAACTGCAAACTTCTGAAATTTTTAAAACTTCACAATAAAGCAGTCAAGCAGAATTGTAAGCGGCATACTATTACATGAGGAATTTGCCTCGTACAATGAGTACACAACATTTGTATGCCGTTAAAACAGTAGTAAGATGTTGACACTTATGGCCTGATTCTCATCTCGCTCGGAAGGAACCGAACGTGATCCGGCCGGAAAAGTACGAGCCGTACGCGTGTTTTCCGCCCGACTTGTACAGCTGTACCAGTGAACAAATAGGATGCGAGCAACTTTATATTCACCTAACTAATCGTTTCTTGGTCCGAACCGCTCTGTACGTCTCGTCCGTAAGCAAACTGTGCTGTGTAATGGATGCGATTTACGACCAAGCCAGTACAATACATGTATAAGACAGCCGGTTTGAGGTGAAGTTTCCAGCTCACAAAACGTCTGGGACGTTGCCTCGGGGGGTACGCTTCGGACTCCCTGTCACCTGCACCGTTACGACTCTTAGACAGGGGGAGACCCAAGGGTATCCCCAACCCAGGCATGTACAGTGGGGATGGCACTGACGCGTACCCACTGTAGGGTGCGTCTTTGTGCGAGACGTGCTCATTCAGTCAATGGGAGCCCATGTATGCGTTGTACGACCGGCTCCCATTGACTTCTATGGGAGCCGACCGAACCGTGTCCGGCAGCATGTCGCCGCATCCTACTCGGTCGGTCGGACTGCAGGAGTCCGGCTCGGTCGGAAAACACTCCAGTTCTGGCTCAGTCGGAGAACTTTACGACCCAGATCAGAATCGGGCACTTGGAGTTGTGGAATTTGTTATTGAGGTATACGTCACTTAACCCCTTCCATGCTCATGACGGAACGGTTTCGTCATGTGCGTAAGGTGGCCTGTGCTTATGACGGAACCGTTCCGTCATGGTTCCATAGGCCCAATGGAACGTTCAGCACCAGAGCAAAATCCGCGCAGCACAGAAGGGGTTAATAGCAACGGTGCAGAGTATCCCTAATTGTTGGACTTGGCCCTCTTTCCCCTTAAATTTTTTGCTTTTTCACCCCGCTACTTGAGAATGTCTCCCCCATGGTAGAGAAATGTATAGGCCATATGTGGTGTGAGATGCCATAGTAAATGTGAAGCAATGGTGTGTGCACCTGCAATTCCCCTATAGTAGGAATGGAGTACAATTTCGCAATTTGCGAAATTGTACAAAACCCTCGCGAACTTGCAGAAACCCGTGCGAACATAAAAAAAAAAAATCCGCAAATTTGCGGGAATTCGCGGATTTTGCGGATTGCGAGTTTGCAAAACCGCAAAAAATTTGCGAACGCGAGATTCGCAAAATTCGCCCATGCTTAGGGACCATGCCTGCATGCCCTACGTAAGGTGAGCGCTATATTTGGTGGGCGCTATGCTTGGATGGACTGTGTCCTGCCTGCTATCTGGCGCTTGGTGAAGGCGGCGCTGTGTACTGAGTGGCTGGGAGAAGGGGAAACTGTCTTTTGCCCCTGAAGTTGGTGAGGCTGCCTAGCGCCTGCGCAGCGCTATACTTCATGATCCCGCAGCACTGTGTGGACAAGAAGAGCTGTTTAATTTTGAAGCGCAGCGGGAGCCTACCTCATGGTTTTGGTGCCCCTGGGACCACTTGAAGATACAGCGGATGCCTACCCCGCGTGTTCGCGGCCTGGTGCTGTTTTAAATGAAAGCAGGTGCCCACCCCGCGTGAGGACGCTCTGGTGTATGGAAATTATAGCGGGTGCCTACCCCGCTTTATGCAAATTTTGCCACGTGGGTGACCACCCCGCAAAGCGGGGCTTATTGAGAACAGCGGGAGCCTACCCCGCGTATGTGCCGAGCTGTGCCTTATGTAAATCAAGTGGGTGCCTACTCCGCATGCCAACCTAATTTGAAACCCAGCAGGTGCCCACTCAGTGGGTTCCTTGCCAATGTAAACAGGAGCCTACCTCGTATTGTCCCCCGCGTTTCTGCCGCCCTTCACCACCGCTGGCCAGGAATTGACTGAGGGCCGCCGTGCTGCCCACGGCGAACCAAAGGAGAAGAGCCAGACCGGAAGTTGACGGAGACCTCGCTCCATAGTGGGGGCCCTCCGAAGGCATAGGAGAGCCCTGAATGCTGTTGGCGGGGCTCCCTGTGGGTAGAAGAGAGCCCCGCGTGCTGAGCCACTGCCGGCCGGCGTCACGGAGAGCGAGAGCCTATCCCTGCCTCCTCAAGCTGTGAGCCACAAGACACGGGTAAAGCCGATGGCCGGAGCGGGACGTCGAGAGAGGCCACCAGGAAGGTGCTGCGTCTGGCGGGGCTCCCGGGTTGGAGAGGAGAGCCCCGAGCACCCAGAAGAGCAGCACAAGAAGAGTCCCAGTGAGTGGTGCTGGGTTATTCCACTGTCGGGGGCCGGCCGAGGTATTTTGTCAGTACCTGAGGCCCCTGACTCGCAGTGAGAGCCGGTGCTGGTCTCTGCCCGCACAGCTGCACCTGAGGGGGGTGCGCTACAACCACCCTACAACATCTGGGGGCATTCTTGTATTTAGAGTCCTGTGAAGGTGCTGCCCGGCCTGATTTGCTGATCACAGCTGCCCCTCTGTACAGTGGGCAGCTGCAACAGGAGGCATTTTGAACTTCTGAGTCCCAGGCGAGGAGCTCCCAGGTTCCAGTGTTGTTTTTCGGGGCTCCAGCGTAGCCCAGACTGACTTGATTGTATTCAACTGCCCCGCAGGACAGTGGGCAGTTGCCACGTAGGGGGCATTGTTAATCTGGGGAACCCAGGGGAGGGGCATGGGGAACTAAGCTGAACTGACAGGGGTGATTGTTTTGACCATTCCCATGGGTGCCCCGCTAAAGTTTGGTGGGAGGCCCTGTTGTTAATATCCTTACAGCCTATTTGAATACATAATGTGCCTTATGTAAATCAAGCGGGTGCCTACCCTGCATGCCAACCTAATTTGAAACCCAGCAGGTGCCCACTCCGTGGGTTCCTTGCCAATGTAAACGGGAGCCTACCTCGTATTGTCCCCCGCGTTTCTGCCGCCCTTCACCGCCGCTGGCCAGGAATTGACTGAGTGCCGCCGTGTTGCCCGCGGCGACCCAAAGGAGAAGAGCCAGCCGGAAGTTGACGGAGACCTCGCTCCGTGGTGGGGGCCCTCCGAAGGCATAGGAGAGCCCCGAGTGCTGTTGGCGGGGCTCCCTGTGGGTAGAGGAGAGCCCCGCGTGCTGAGCCACTGCCGGCCGGCGTCACGGAGAGCGGGAGCATACCCCGCCTCCTCAAGCTGTGAGCCACAAGACATGGTTGAAGCCGATGGCCGGAGCGGGACGTCGAGAGAGGCCACCAGGAAGGTGCTGCGGCTGGCGGGGCTCCCAGGTTGGAGAGCAGAGCCCCACACATCCAGAAGAGCAGCACAAGAAGAGTCCCGGTGAGTGGGGCTGGGTTATTCCACTGTTGGGGGCCAGCCGAGGTATTTTGTTGGTACCTGAGGCCCCCGACTCGCAGTGAGAGCCGGCGCTGGTCTCCGCCCGCACAGCTGCACCCCGGGGGGGGGTGCGCTACAACCGTCCTACGACATCTAGGGGCATTCTTGTATTTAGAATCCTGTGAGGGTGCTGCCCAGCCTGATTTGCTGATCACAGCTGCCCCTCTGGACAGTGGCCAGCTGCAACAGGAGGCATTTTGAACTTCTGAGTTCCAGGCGAGGAGCTCCCAGGTTCCAGTGTTGTTTTCGGGGCTCCAGCGTAGCCCAGACTGACTTGATTGTATTCAACTGCCCCGCAGGACAGTGGGTAGTTGCCACGTAGGGGGCATTGTGAATCTGGGGAGCCCAGGGGAGGGGCATGGGGAGCTAACCTGAACTGAGAGGGGTGATTGTTTTGACCATTCCCATGGGTGCCCTGCTAAAGTTAGGTGGGAGGCCCTGTTGTAAATATCCTTACAGCCTATTTAAATGCATAATGTGCCTAATTTTTTGTTCCTAAAGTTGAGGCCCTGTGCTCCAAGGATTATGCCCCATGCTCATGAGTGGAGTTCTAATGCATTCATGCTCCTGATGCATACCGCATGAGATTATGCAGGTTTTCATGCCATGAGGATGTGTATTCGTGCCTAAAGTCTTTCCCGTAAGGTTGATGCCCCATGCTCATGAGTTAATGTCCTGATGCAATGCATAATGAAATGTTCATGATGATGCCCACTGCTGAGGTTATGGTGGCGAATAGGGTGTTTAATGACTACCTGTGCTAAAGCCTTTAAATTCCTAATTTCACGCCCTGATGTTTTAATTGCAGGATTGAGGCTGATGTGATTTATGCCACAGGTTTATGCCTACTTTGTTGTTTGCCTAACATTTATTGCAGGGTGGCCAAGCGCCTGGTGTGCCAGAAGTTCCTGGGGGTACACATTCACTGTTATATATAATGTGCTGAGGCTAAGTTTACTTCCATTCCCCAGTAGGTACGGACTATGATACCTCTATTGCTTATGGACTCTCATTTATCCTTTGTCCTTTTGTGATTGTTCTGGCAGCTGCCCGATTGGCCCTGCCATGTATATAATTCCCCTGTAAATATTGACCTGGCGCCAGTTGGCGCAATGTAGAGATTACTGTGGTTATTATCTTGTGTTTCATACAATACAACAATTATTCTGTGTCGCCTGTGTGTACTGCGTGGATGCTTTACACATGTCCTCTGGAGTTTGTCCCGCCCGCTCTGCACCACGCTACCCATTTCTAACACTAATAATGACTGAATTAATTTTACAATGATAACGTTTTTAACGAGACAACAAGATTTTCCTGAGCTGTAGCAATCTTAATTCATGTTTTTAAGATAAGTGATTATTTTAAAAAGGATTGTTTTATATGTACATTGTGATGTTTTTTTATTAACTAATAACAATGAACTCTTATTTGATTTGTTCGTGACATGCTTCATCATAGGCCCGTTTGTCTCATCATGTTAGGATGATACTAAAATAGTGCGGGAGAATATGTGAGCAAGACGTGCTCAAGTTATGTGTGGAATATGCATGATCTTAGTTTAAAAATAGATATATGCATATTTTTGACATCAAAATCCACCAGGAAAATGTTTTAGAAAAACAGAAGGTCTCCCAGGTTTAGTATGTTCTATTTAACATATTTCGATTTTCATTTCGAGTTCTACTCGAGAGTAAAATGGGAAAAACGTGTCAGGACAATTTAACCCAGTTACTGTGAACAGTTCCTTAATATCATGTTAAACTTCACCCCAAGCTGCCGCTTTTTATATGATTAGCTATGGAGTAACCTTCCGACCTGTCAAAAATGTGGTCCCCCTTACTGCCCTAGAGAAACTAGACATCTACCTTTTTTGGTAAAGATTTCAGGGTTGTACTTATTAAATACAAAATAAAGCGTAAAGGCGTGTGAAAGCGCATTTAACCACATGGCTGCTGGGCGTTTTCCCGTGCTGTGCTGGAAAACCACTGATGCCATTTGTTCATGACGAGCTCAGCTCGTCATCAGCACACGACACCTTTGGGTGATGACGAGCTGAGCTCGTCATCAGCATCGAAAGGGTTAATCCCCCCGGTGCAATGAAATCTCAGGAGTGATGAAAATTCACCACAGTCTGGGAAGTCCGTATCTGCACAATAAAAGGCATTACATTTTGGGAAGAATAAAAATAATTCCATTATGGTCAGTGATATGTAGTTGGTGACGTTTATTGCTGTAGTGCCCCTAGGATGGATTGATAACCTTTCTTCCACAAGCTAAGGCCTCCTCTTCACGAAGAGAAGATGGGTGGGGCTACAGGATCATCCATCAGCAGCTATTACTGGGTGCCAGGCATCAGGCTGCACCAAGGAGGGAAGGCAGCGCGGGGGGAAGGGGCTTTTTCAGAGACCATGTGGCAAGAGAACCTGGACGATGTCATTTTGAACAAACCCAGAGGCAAGGCAGGAAGAAGGGAGCAGGGGCAGTGACGTGATGTGTTGCAGTTTGATAGGACAGACCGAGACTCCCTGCCAGCCACCTACTCAACTTTTAAAAAGTGCGTGCACATGAAGAGAAGCTCACTCTGAGGGTTTGGCATGCTGAGGCAGAAGGTGCTGGAGTGTGGTGCAATGGGCAGTTGGAAGGAGGAACCCCCTGACTGCTCCACAATCCTGAACAGCGCCAGGAGAAGAGTCCAGGACCAGTGCGCAAAAGCATGGACTTCTGGGCCGGGAGGAGAGTCAAGTAACAAACCACAAGGGCGACCCTAGAACAAGATCCAGGGGTAACAACCAATATACTCCAAACAATGATTCTTGAGCAATATAACCAGACTTGACCAAACAAAGGGAAACAAACCCACCCAAAAGGTAACGGAAAGAAAAATTAAAAGGAAAAAGCCTGATTGTCACAATGTCACACAAAAACAAGGGCGCTCAAACAATTACACTCACAATTACTACATTCAAAAGACAAACATATGATATCACAAAACAGTGACAGAGAATAATAAACAAATCACGATATACACAATACACAATAGACAAATAATGTGATCTCTGAATAATGCCATGTACAGTGGGTCGACAGGGTTTCAACCCAAAATTTCTTTAAGGGTCATCATCAGTACAAATTAGCTTCAGGAGCAAAAATGACCACTTGAGAGACTTTCTTGACGGAATTTCTACACGTAGAGATAATCTTCACCTGTTGTACCAATTATATTCCAACAGGGAACCTGGCAGAATGCAGAAATGTCACAGATTGGCAAACCTTCCAGATAAGAATTTGCAAAAAAGTGTCCAACCCTAGCATTAAAAGATTACGTGGACGATCCCCAAGGAGCAGAAAATTCTGATAGTTTCATAAATTGATTTGTGTATGTCCTACGATCGAGTGTTGCACCAAAAACGCCAGTATGAGAGTCAGGCGAAAGGTTGGCGCAGGGAGCCAGTGAAGACAGCTCCCTGCTGAATCCCCCCTCCTTGAGACAAGGAGGGCACATTAAAGTGCTCCCAGTGGCTGGGGGCACCACCAGGAGCAAGAGAACACAAGAATGGAGAAGATCGGACCCCTGGGGGCTGAGATATGGCCCCAGAGGTAGGCAACCTTTGACTCTTAATTGGATCGATTACAAAGCACGTGGGGCTCCGTCGCCGGTCTGGAATGGGCCCCCGGGGTGGGTCAGGTCCTAGGGGCTGCCCTTCAAAGAAGACAAGTCATTGCGCACCCTGTGAAATTGCCCCCGCCGTAACCAAAGCACCAAAGCCGGGGAGCGCCGGTGTGCTCCCTGTGAAGAAGGGGGAGGGGCCCGGGATCCCAACTCCAGGCCCCGTGCATGCAGTGGAAGTCGGGGGGCCGTCGCACCTCCAGGAATACTGACCAGGGGCCCAGGACAACATCTCTGGGTCCCGATGAGCGAGCAGAAGGCGGGAGGGGTGCCGTTGCAACTTGTGAAGTTGTGGCCCAGGGGCCCGGTTCCCCATCCCCGGGCCTCGAAATGCCCAGGGGACAGCTCCCCCAAGGCCAGAAGAAGGAGTGGGGGAGTGCCAGCGCGATCCTCTGTCTCTGCCCGCAGGAAGGGGCAGACCTGAAGATTGGTGCCGGATCCCGCAGCAGCCACGAGGGTGGTGACCGGGTGGCGAGCTGGAAGGGGCAGCCAAGGGTGGGCTACCTAGGCTGCCCTCAACCAAGGAAGGCATGAGGGGGCGCCTGGGTGGGACCGGAACCCCCAAAACAAAGGAGTCGGCACCTGGGGCCTGGGTGGGATCGGGCCCCCCAACAAGTGGCAGGAGCGGCGCGAGGTGGGCTCCACGGGCCGCATAACCCTCACCTGGGGGTCCGGTTGGGACCGGCCCCCCACCAAAGAGCAAAGGCAGCACGAATCGCCATAAAAGTGATCGCGGCTCTCCCTGGCACAGCGGGAGACCCGCTGCTATAATATTCATAGAGTGAATCAGCTGAATCGCCCCACAATGCCTTGCAAGGCATATGGAAATCAATTGTTTTATGCCTGGTGGCCCCCAGAGTAGGGGGTCACCCTCAGTTCTGAAAAAGTTGCTGGGGAGCTGCTGGAGAAGCATAGTCCCCCCTAAGTCACATGGAGACTTGAAAAGAATAACCCCTCAAGGGCTCAGCCAGCATTTCACATCTTCTGGGCTGGAACTTTTGTTCTACAGCTGAGGGTGTAATAAGAAGCGCATCAAGGAGTGAAGGGCTGAGTTGAGGATGTCTGGAGAAGGGCATCCCATGGAGGTGAAGAGGTGTAATTGCACCAGAAATGCTTTATCTAACGTTATTTCTTTTAGAGGGCCTGGTCATCACATGTGAAATGTGAAGTACCTGTGTAAAGTTATGTCATAAGAAGTGGGGTTATGTTGCCAGACATTCCTGCTAGGGTGTCTGGCTGTATATGCGTAATCCTGTGATTTCATCTGTGATGCCTTTTAGGTGCTGTAATTGCAATGCATTATAATGACAAACAAAGGTGATGAATAGTGTCATTCTAAAGTAAGGCCTAAACATGTATTCTTGCTGCTGCGCTTACGTGAAGGACAACCCAGACTGTTAGCCCTGAAGATGTAGGGGTGCATACTGTATGGTCAATATAAGATGCCCAGTCAGGGCTCTGAGTCACTAGGGCAGGTGAACCTATTTTTAATGCGTGTTGAGGTAATGGGGTGGGTCGCCACTGGGTTGGTGCCAGTGCACAGGGCCCTCGCTCCAGGTTATGTTCAACAAACTGCATTAGGTGTCAAGATGATGTGCATACATGGGAGTGGTGGTACTAGACCCTACCCCCCTTTGGGAGGACTGGAGATGTTATGCAATGTCACAAAGTAATTCCAACAGCTTATGTATATTTGTAAATTGGTGCATAATATTGCGTAGTGTGTGTGTGTTTAATAAATGTACTCTTACTTTTATAAAGCAAAGTACAGACTGGTCAATCAATGATTGAGTGTTATTTCTGCGTACCTGCAAAAGGCGATTAATAGCCCACACCACCTCCCTTGAGTAAGCCTCAGACTGCTCTGCAACGCTACCCTCTGAGAGTCAGGTGCTACAATTGGGTGTTTGGTTCCCAGTGAAGAACAAATGTAGACAAATGTGCAGGCTTCACAGATGTTGCCTCGATTTCCAACAGGCGCACCAAAGGCAAACTCCATGAGGCAGCTGCCACAAGCTTACGTTCGCAAGTGGATACTGACACCCAGCAACTACTATTGAGTTGGATACCGCCAACGAACATGGTATCATCACCAGACAAGCTAGACCTCATTCTTCAAGAGGTGAGAGAGTCACGAAAATCCATTGAGCAGCAGATTGGTTCGCTCACAACGGGCTTCACTCTCTTAAAGGCAGACCACACCAAACTGGCTGCAACTGTGAAAGATAATAAAATAGCACTAGCTGAGTTGATACCACAGCCCAAAGAACATATGTCGCAACTCACTTGGTTGCAACCACAAATGGTGGATCTCCTGGACAGAGATGATGATGCAGAGACTAGGAATCTCTGGAACAATGTTTGTGTCATAGGCATGCCGGAGCACAGTGAGGTCCCCAATGTCGCCAAATTCCTGGAGCAATGGTTTAAAGACAACATAGCCCCGGAGGGTCTCTCAGACTTTTTCTGTGTGGAGAGGACGCACATGATCTCCTCGGGCTGGCAGATGGCGGGGGCCCACCATTGCCCCATGATCGTCAGAGTACTGAATTTCAGGGACTGAGACTGGATGCTCCAAAAGGCAAGAGAGAAATCCCCAATCCAATATGAGAATCAAAGAATATCTTTATTCCTGGACTACACCATTCTTGTTCAGCGCAAAAGGTCCTCCTATCAGGCTGCTAAAAAGAAGCTCAGTGCGGTAACTCTTAAATATGTCTTGCTATTTCCAGCACGGCTGAAGGTCCAGCATGATCAAAAATTGCAATTTTTTTAAACACCAGAGGAGGCTGACGAGTGGCTGAAAGTAATGTTTCCCCCAACGACATCTGGGACCTCCTCGCAAAGCATGCCTCATAGTCCCAAGTCTACAGCCAGTCAGGGATGAATGAAGCAATAGACTGGCCCGCAGCTCTAAGCTAGAACTCCCACTCTGGAGCAAGCCCTCAAAGGTCATGAGGAGGCGATCGCAGTGGCATGTACACTTAGAGACCCACACCCCCAGTCGACTTCGGATTCCTTGGAGGAGAACACTATTCATTCTGAATCAGAGAACAGTATAGCCCTGTTTCGCACTGTGACTCCTCCGATCGCAGATGATTTTCTAGGACAAAAGTAATGTTGCCCCTCCACTTTTTATAAATGCAAGGGTCTGCTGAAAGCTGTTTGGAAAAATTACGTTGATAACTATTAGTTGGAAAGATTATTGCCAATATCGGTACACATGCCCCTTCCCAGCTCTGCTAATGTATGCTGTTAATTGTATTTAGACTGGGCTAAGGGGACTCGGGAACTGTACACATCACCATGCAGGATATAGGTAGCATCCCCCAGCGTGCAAAAGCAACTTGTAATTTTTATTGTTGTGATCCTAGTTTGGACCAGGGCAGTTTTAGCACTGGACCTAGTATTTCAGGGTCATGTAGGAGTGTTTAGGCAAACTGGCTCGCTTTAAACATCACAACATCTATTATCGGTCCGGAGGCCCTGGTTTATCATATGCAGCATTCACAAACACAAGACCACATGTTGGGTACCTATAATATAATGGCTTGGAGTGTGCGTGGTCTTGAATCCATACATAAACGTCATAGAATACATGCTCAGCTCAATAGGTGCAGGGCTCAGATAGTGTTTCTGCAAAAGTCTCATCTCACTGACTTCGAGATTGGTAAATTGTGCAAGAAATGGAAGGGCCAATTCTTCTCCACATCATACTCTGTATTTGCAAGGGGGGCGACCATATGGATAACGAATGGAGTCTTGTTTGTAGCATTAGAGACACGAGCTGACCCACTGGGCAGATACAAGCTGGTGCGAGGAACGCTGGATGGTGCGCATGTGGTGCTGGGCAGCATTTATGCCACAAACTTTGAACAAGACAAATTTCTTGCAGGTCTCAATGGGGTACTGGCAGATTGGGTGGCTTATCCATGGATACTAGGGGGCGATTACAATGCGGTTATGGACACTATTATGGATCGCTCGCATCCACTGATTCCAGGGGCAGGATTCATTAAGCAAGCGGAGGCACAGTGTAGATGGTTGGAGGGGTGGGAACTGAGAGACATCTGGCATCTTAAAAACCCAAGCAATAGAAAATACTCATTTTTTTCCCAACACACCAGCTCCACACGAGAATCGTTAGGATACTTTGCTCCATTCCCCTTCTATGCAAGTAATCCACACTACTTACCTGGGGAAGACTTTCTCCGATCACAACCCCCTAGAGCTCACGCTTGGATGGAGCAGGATCCGCACCCCGGTCCCCACTTGGAGACTGTGGCCACAGATGCTGGAGGACTCTGTTTTCTGGAACACACTGGCAGTCGGCATCACAAACTACTTTGGAGAAGACACGGATACTGCCTCCACATGTCAAGTAGAGTGGGATGCTTTTAAAACCGTCATACAGGGTGTGGCCATCAGCACCACTGCAGGGGTGCAACAGGAGTTACACAATAACCTCAAAATGGTTGAGAGTACCATTAATACGATAGAGCAAGAAGCGACAAAGGTTCCATCCAAGGCAGCGGTGTTGCAAGAGGCACCCATTAAACTTGCCGAAATATTGGAGAGCCTTAGAGTAATGGATTACTAAGCATACACTCAGATAAAACACACAGTGGCTGATAAGTCCGGTGCGCTATGTTATGTTATGTTAAACCATCTTATATAGCGCAACAGCTGCCCCAGCGAAGAGGCGTCCTGGCGCTGCGAGCAACAAGACACAAGGAGAGAGACCTAAGCCAGGGGAAAGGGATAGGTTTTGATCACCTTACGGATCATGAAATAGTTGTCTAAGCAGCGGATCTGGGAAGGGAGGGAGTGCCAAAGTTTAGCCGCTAGGCTACGGAACGACCGTCTATCAGCAAGTACACGTTTTACCCGTGGGACGTGACCGTGCATTGCCCCATAGAGCGCAAGGGACCCCGAGGGGTATAAGGCACTAACAGATTGGCCACAATACCAGGGGAGGCAGACTTCAGAATTTTAAAGGCCAGACAGAGGGCCTTGAACTCAATGTGCTTGGCCATGGGTAGCCAGTGTAATCGACGAATGGCGCCAGTTGTAGGGCAGCTTCTGGGGAGCCCGAGCTGGGCTCTGGCAGCCGTATTTTGGACTCTCTGCAGACGTGTGATCTCAGCCTTATTGGCCCCCAATTAGAGAGAGCTGGCATAGTCCAGCCTTGACAAGATAACCACTTGGACAAACATTTGTCAATTGGACGGGTCGAAATACCCCAGTAGGGGTTTCAGTCCCCGAAGTATTCCAAAACAGGTACCAGCCACTTTCTTGGTTAACGCTTATTTTACGCAATGCCCCTCCCGCTGCTGTAATACATGAAATAGCCACAGTAGAAGGGAACACAGTGCACTGCCAGCAGGAAAAAAATAAAGCATTTTATAAGGATTATGAAGCGCTCTACCAAGCCCCAGCGCGGAAGATAGACAAATCTATAAACGCCTTTTTAGACGACCAACCATTCCCTCAGTTAGATGATACCACCAGGGGTGTACTGTCAGTCCCCATTACCAGAGCTGAAATCAGAGAGGCTATTTGGGCGCTACATCACAACAACGCCCCTGGTCTAGATGGCCTGCCTATAGAATTTTTCAACATCTTTTCAGATACACTGATTCCCCACCTAGAACTGCTGTACCAATCCGTGTTGGATGCGGGGACCCTTCCCTCTACCACAATGCAAGCACTATTTGTACCAATCCCTAAGCGGAGACGCTCTGCTACGGATATTGCAGAGTATCGACCCCACTCTCTGCTGGCCACAGAATACAAAATACTAAGTAAAATATTGCTGCGCAGCTTGCTTCCATACCTACACAAGCTCGTACATGTGGATCAATGCGGGTTTGTCCCTGCGCGCAGCACGTCTCTCAACATCAGAAGACTTTATCACGTCATGGGGTGTCTGCTCCAGCAGAAACACACAAATTGCAGGTTGCATCACGTTAGACCTTTGACACAGGCCTTTGATACACTGCAGTGGGATTACATGGTCAGGTCCCTGAGGAAGTTTGGTATACTGCCTGAATATCTGAGGTGGGTACAACTGCTATACACAGGACCCACCACCCAGGCCCACACCGGGAATCACATATCAGGTACATACCCAGTGGGAGGAGGTACCCGTCAGAGTTGCCCTCTGTCACCGCTGCTATTTGTGCTCACGCTAGAGCCACTGGCCATCAAGCTGCGGGCAGAGGCAGAAAAATAGGGATCAGACTGGTCAATTTCACGCATATGATATCAGCATATGCTTACGATATAATTTTATATGCCAAAGACCTACTCACTGATCCAAGACCGAACCCGGACATCTTTAGTCAATTTGAGCTGGTCTCGGGTCTGGCCATCAATGAGGCTAAATCGCAAGCCTTCTGTTTTTCACCTTGGCGGGCGCACAGACTAGTTGCAATTCATGCAGCTCTCTTTAACAGTTGCACCATATACTTTCAAATACGTAGGTATTTATATATACAGAGACTTGCAAGACTTAATAGAGGGCAATCTGACCAGACCGATTAGGGCGCTCCGATCCCAGGCAGCTTTCTGGATCTCGCTACCAATATCTGTAATGGGTCGGGTGACAATCTCTAAAATGGTGGTCTTACCACGAATACTAGACTTTTTTACAAACCTCCCAGTGATAATCTCTGCACATATATTCAAGGTACTTGAGTCATTATTATCTGACTTTAACTAGGGGAACAGTCGTCGGCGGGTGGGCCTATATAAGCTACAGCTGGAGACAGACAGAGGAGGGCTGGGGACCCTGATCTTTGTGCATGCTATGCAAGCCAACTACAGTGGCTCTGGTTCTGGCTGGCGGGTCGCAACCTGCACAAACTGGGCTACACAGCCCAGGACCTCAGCCGTGGGACCCTACATACACTCCTGATGCCTCGATCCCGGATCCCCCAGGATGCCCGGCGTTATCACACACAGCATTGGCATACTGGAAGAAAGTACTACAGTATAAGCACCAGTGCACCCCATACTCAAACAGCACACTCTACTCAGTATCCCTACACCCACAGGTCTCATCATGGAACGGAACACCCGCAGCTGGTCTGAGGGAGGAGTCACTACAGTAATGGCACTCTTCAGTTCCAGAAATCTCAAGGATCATGAAAATTTCACCAGGGAAAATGGGGTCTAGGAGAATGTATATATAACATATGCAGCACTAACTACATATGTTAAGAGGCACGGGGCTCCTGCAAGAGAAGAACCTCCGACACATGCACTTGTACAAGCAATGTATCTAATGGGCGAGGGGTGGCATCTGACAAAATGGCTCTACAAAGGTATTCGGGCACATGCTGGGATAGCACTAACTGATTTGCGCAAAAAATGGTCTGCAGAACTAGGGAAGAATCTGACAGATAGGGAATGGACCGCCCTTTTAGAGTAGCCAAAAAAGGTGTCACGTAACTCCCAATTTAAATTTATCCAGCATATGATCCTTCATAGAGCTTATCTTACTCCATACCGCTTGCAGCGTATGTTCCCGCACACACAGCAACATTGCCCAAGATGCAAGGTGGAGGACGCAGACCTCCTGCATATGTTGCGGTCCTGCCCAGCGCTAGCGGAGTTCTGGACGGAGGCATCCGGAATGTCAGTGCGGTGACGGGTATTCCTAAAGAGGAGAAAGCTGGAAACTGCATACTGGGGATGTATCGGCGACCAAAATCACGGAAGGTGTACTTTGTACTAGCGGTTTGCTGACTTAGCACTTCTCCTTGCAAACCGTGCAATAACCATGAGGTGGAAAGTGGCAAGGGGCCCATCAGTGTACTTGTGGCATTGGGAAATGGTGCGATGGGGCAGCGCGGAGAGTACTGCCATTAGACAGTTTGATGCCCGAGGGGTGAGCAAAACAGTGATCTCAATGGACTGGGACTTTATGCTGGAAGCATTCAAATCCCTAGAACCAGCGCCTGTCCCAGTGGCAAATGACACATAGAGGAGCATTTGTAAACTGTCCCCCGATGGCACAATTCCGACCCAAGAATGTTTACATGTGTAACGCTGCCAAATGCAAATAGTATATTAATCACAACACCATACGAAGAAGAAGGAACCAGGGTTAAACTAGGCGCCACAGGCAGCAATTCAAGAAGAGCCAGAGGGAGGAGGAAGAGGGGGTTTTGTAGTTGTTGAAGTTACTTTAAATGTGCTTGTCAGAATGTCCTGCTACTACTTCGTTATCTCTTAAATAAGGTTTCTGCAAAGGATACAGTAAAAAATTATGCAAAACGCTTGCAAACACTGGAATATTGAGGCGCCCATCTGTAGTTATACAAGACAAACACTGCCATGGTGTATTAAAAAGTATAAAATGCAATGTACGACGTTTGAACTTTGAAGCCAAACAATGTCAATAAAGTGTGTTTAAAAAAAAAAAAAGCATCCTGGTAATAGAAAATTACAACAAATATTTGAGGAAGTCCATAGCTGGATGCTTAAATACATAGGGACAGATCTACAAGAAAGTGCTGCAGCGCAGCACTGCATGCCTTTGGCTGCACCACGCTGCCACACTTTCAGAGCACAGGAATGTGACATATTTACAATGATATGTCACATTCCTGTGCTCTCCCCTGCATTGACGCACAAACAGCTGCAATGCTCCAGCGCAGGCACCCTTGCAACATGGTGCAAGGATCCCTGCGCCATGGGGAGATTGTTTTTGTGCAGGAAGGGGCACCTTCCTGCACGAAAACAATCACTACAGGCATTTTCCTCTTGTAATGCATGCTGTAGAATGCAGAACGCATTGAAAGAGGAAAAAAACTAGGAGAAATGAAATCATTTCTCCTCGTTGAGTATCGCTACTCCACCCCTAGGGTGGCGTAGCATACAGACGCATTTCCAGGTTTATGATTCCTCGTAAATCTGGAAATGTGTCTGGTTCCATGGGAACATCCACCGCAACACCCATTGAACTCACCTTTCACACCAAGTGCTGCGTGTAAAGGGGCCACATTTACAAGGACAGGAAAAGACACGCAGGGTGCCTTTTCCTGTGCCTGTAAATATGGGGCAGAGAAATGCGCTGCCAGTGTATAGTAATCTGGTCCACGCAGGTAGATGTGATTCAAGATGATTTATTCAGGTTAGATACAAGAGCAGTAATACAGTAGTATTCAGCCCCACCAGGAGCAGCCAGCAAGGCGCTCAGCCCTTCTCCAACCGTGGATTTCATCCATTAACATTCTATGTTACATCATATCAAGAGTGTTCCACTGGTGGATCAGTGGATGACATTAACCAAGATACTACACAGTGCGTCACAAAAAGTGACGTACTGGTAGCTCAAGGGTCTTGTAAATCTGCCCCATAGCATTAATGGAAGCATATAAGTATGTTACGGTGTAGTAAGAGCTTAAGATATTTAAAACAAAAATAGAAATAGTAAAATAAATGTTTTATAGTAGGCGAATCATAAACAGAGTGTGTAACAGTGAGCTTACAGCCCGAGGCACGTTCAAATTTACCACAATGAGGGGGGTGAGACACAGATAGTAGGAGCAGCCAGCAGAAGTCGGGCAAAGAAAGAAAATTAGCTAAAAATAAATCAATTAAAAAAAATACCCCATCTCGGACGTTTTGTGAGTGATGTCTCCTGTTCGGCACTGTGTTCTGTGGGTGCTGATATCGGGAGAAACCTTCAGGTTGCGGTTGTGAGTTGGGACTTGCAGATGCCCAACAGAGTTTGTTGAGCGGCACTGAACAAAAAAAAAGGCGCAGCTTGCCAAGCTCTTTTTTCTCAATATGTTATGCTTTTAGTAAGCAGTGCAGCATGCCGCTTATTGAAAGCATAACATTTTATAAAAAATTAAGTTTTGCGAGCCGTGCCTTTCGTTGGGAGTGGGGCAATGCTTACAGAGACAAAGGCAAAAGGCATGCTTTTGCTGACAAAAAAGCAAACATTTAAAAATAATGCTAGCTAAGTGTAATGATGGGGGCCCTGGGCCCTCAAGCTGGAAAGGACTGACGCAGACACAGTCAGCTACAGGGTACAACTGGCCCAGAGCACGTGCGCTCGGCCACTTTTATTTAAGCTGTGTCACCTGACCAGTGACATCAGTGGTGGGTGGGTGTTTAGTGTAAGGCATACAAAACACTAGACTGCTGACTGTGACTCTGGTTCACTACATCCTTCCCAAACTTGGGGGAAAATGAAAACAAACGAAAGTCCAACCTGTGGGAGAAAAGGTGCAGTTCGCAAACCCCACTACAAAGTTCAACCTGTGGGAATGAAAATGTACATACAATATAACACTGGACTCCATAATTTGAAGTGAGTCTCTTTGGTGGATTGCAGGTCGCAGATGGTGTAGTTACTGCATCCAGGACTCATGAGTCACTGTGGCATGGTTTGCCGTTGTTCGACGGGTCCTATCTTCTGTCTGCGCCGCCTGGACGTTGTCCTTTGCCTTGTCTTTGCTTCACACCACTGGTGACAGTTGGTAGCTAGATAGAAGGGTGACGTGATCCGAGTATTGTTTGTCTTCTCGGTTCTCCTCTTCAGTCCTGGTCCTTGGTGATGTCTCGGGACAGGCTTCAAAGTATTTCTGAGCAGATGAAAGGAGGAGGTGCATACATCCCTCTCACTAGGATGGCCCTCTCGCTGGTATTCCTCTCTCACAAGATGTCCGGGAGGATCTCTTTGCCAGGTTTCCACTGGACTGGTGTTTTCGGTCATGTTGCCTACCATAGCCTTCGGGCCGTGAGCGGGGCGCTCCACGATCTTCACCGTTGTGTCCTAGTTCCACCTGAAGGTTACACTGTTGACTCTTTTCTTGCAAGCAAAGCTTTCCTCTCAGTGGGTCTTGCAGATGCACCGTTGTGGATCTGTCTCTCTTGCGGGACTTGCTGCCACCAGAGTCCCTTGAGGCCTTTGCTTCTTGGGCTGCCACGGGTTGGTGTGGAGTGGTCAGTTCCTCAGCCGGATGTGTGAGCACTCTCGCCATCCAATCTTCCGCTCAAACCCCAAAGGTAGATTGTTGTCAACAGTCCAAACTTGCCCTCTTCTGCGATTGCCACATGGATGGATGGCTTGTAGGTGGATGTCTTTGACTTGTGCCGCCGGTGTTCCTGCCAGGCCTTGTTCTCCACTGCACTCCGGTGTTCTGGTGGATGTCACCACTTCTTCTGATGGGTGTGTGAGTTGACTGGTCACACCTCTTCTCTTCTTGTGATCTTCTAGTGGCACCGTGGCACTCACTACCCTTCTTCTCCTCCATTCCTTTCACAACGTGGTCGGTCCCATTTCTTGTCTTCACTACCCAGGCCATCTCCGTGTGGCGTGCACTCCACACATGTCTCCCTGGTTGCGTCCTACCCTTAGGACACGCCTTCTCTTCTTCCAATGACCAAAACCAGGCATCGCACCTTTCTTCCTGTCGCTCCTCCTTTACTTCGGGTCGGTGTTCTCAGACCTCTTCTGGGTCCCGTCCATGGACCTCTTCTTGAACTTCACGTCGGTCTTCATGTCAGAATATTCAGTTACTTTAGCTTTGACCTTCTGGCAAGTCTTCGCAGTCGTGACCTTCAGGCAGGTCATCTTCTCCTTTTCTTTCCGGGTGACCATCTGACTGGTCATCTTCTCCTTGACTTTCCGGGCGACCATCTGACTGGTCATCTTCTCCTTTTCTTTCCGGGTGACCATCTGACTGGTCATCTTCTTCCTTTGTTTTCGGGCGACCATCCGACTGATCCGCGTCTGGCGGTGACTTTCTGGCAAGTTATCTTCGCTGTGACCTACTGACAGGTCTCCGAGGACGCGATCCCTGCGTCACTTAAGTCGTGGTGGCGTGGAGTTCCTTCACTCTGTGCGCATTCCTGCGCAGTGCTGGTTGGTCCTGAGGTGTGGAGTTCCTTCACTCCTTGCGCGTTCCTACGCAGTGTTGTTCGGTCCTGAGGTGTGGAGTTCCTTCACTCCTTGCGCGTTCCTGCGCAGTGCTGTTCTGTGGCGTTGGCCTGTCGCTGTGCAGCGTCACTCTGGCGCTCCTGATTTCTGGCGCTCCTGGCACGTTCCGGCGCAGTACTGCGCGGTCCTGTTGTGCGGATGTGGGGTTCCTTCACTCCTTGCGCTGTCCTGCGCAATGCTTTGCTTCTGGCGCATCCCGGCGCTGTCTCCTTGCGTGTTCCTGGAGTTTCCGGTGCGTTCCTGCACTGTCTCCTGGCGCGTTCCTGAAGGTTTTGGCGCGTTCCTGCGCTGTCTCCTGGCGTGTTCCTGAATGTTCTGGCGCGTTCCTGCGCTGACTCCTGAACACTTCTTGCGCTTCCTGGGGTGTACCTGTGATTGGTCAGTCTCCTTGGGTGTCTGCTAGGTGTCTTTCTTTGCTGCTGACAGTGTTCCCTTGGTTTGTTGCAGGCTTGTATATACTGATTCTCTGTTGGGTGTCCTCTGCGGGGAGTCTGCTGTCTTCTAGCGCACTTGGGGCCACTAGGGCACAGCTGCAGTGGTCACTCGCCCTGTTGCAGGCTTAACTGGGGCTGTCTTTCCTTTGAGGTGCGCTGTTGCACCAGATCCACTGGGTGGCAGTGTAGCAATTAGCTTTGATTCAACAGCAGCCTGTCTTGCCTCTACCTTCTTCCTGTGTTTTCTTTTCTTCCAGTCAACTTCTCCCAGGCTGTACCGGGGGCTGGAGCCATGCTGGGATGCGGACCTCACGCTGTCTTCCTGGTGAGTCTTGTTAGTTCAGTTTGTGGGCTTTGTTGTGAAGGAGGAGGTAGCAGTGTCTCAGGGTTCCCCTCTTACACTCCCCGCCCGCAGCTGCCTCACCGTTTGCTCGCAGCGGGAGCTGGTGCCAGGGCTGTAATGTCATCTTGCGGGTAGGCTCCGTTGTGCGCTTCATTTGGACTGTGCGCCCCCCCGTCCTATCGACGCCTGGCAGAACAGCACACGCTGCGGGCCCTTCATTGTTGCCGCTTGGGGAGGGGGAGTTGGCTCCTGTATCAGCTGGTGGGCACCGCTTGGTGTTCTCGTGCCCAGCAGCGCTCCACGCGGTGCAGGCATTACTTTGAGGCACTTTTCGCCCCGCCGCCGCAGCTGCCTTCAACACGCGCTGCGCGGTGGGGGCAGGAGTCGGCGTTGGCAGGCACACGAGGCACGGGGTGAGCTCCCGTTCGCCTCGTCTTTACAGTCGGCTGGCTGGGGTCAAGGTTATGAGCTTTTGCTCCCGGTTGCCTCGTCTTTACAGTAGGCGGGCTCCTTTGGCCACTGCGGGGTTGAGCTCCTGCTCTGGCGCCTTCACCTTTCTTTCCGCTCGACCCCCCTCGCGGCAGGCCTCCTCAAAGCATGGGCTGCGCGCGGGGGCTGATGCTTTCCTTACATGGTCTCTCCCTGCAGTCGCGGGTGGTAGGGGGGCTCGGCATATCCTCTGGATGGGGGGTATGTACCCGCAGGGCGGACATCCGTGCGGGTGGGCTCCGCTTGCGATGATCGGGGCCCCGCAGCTCTCCAGTTTATTCACCCCCCTCACCACGGCAGTCTCAGTCACTCGCTGCGTGGCGGAGGACAGGGAACGCTTCGCTTCAGGCAGGCCGCGGGTGAGCTCCGCTTCAGTTCACCTTATGTTTAGCGCTGCGAGGCTATGACTGCATTATAGCGGGTAGGCTCTGCTCTCTGTTCTCGGCGGCGCCATTGTCTCAATTAACACCCCTGCGGGTGGGCTCCGCTTTCGGTTGCACACATTAGGGGGTCGCTTCTTGCTCACTTACGGGCCCTGTCAGTAGTTGCGGCCGTGGCGGGTGGACCCCGCCCGGCCAGCACTCGTCGCGGGCTCAGTTGCGGCCGGAACAGGTGGGCTCTGGCCGGTCCGCACTCTTCTCAGTGGGGGTCCCTGCTGCTGCGGCCAACTCGGGTGGGCTCCGGTCAGCTGGTCTCACCGTGGTTGCAGCGTCTGTGAGGCATCCAGTTTCGGCTCGGTGGCGGCCGATGCGGGTGGGCTCCGCGCGGCTCTCTATTCACCCCCAGGCAGGGGCCGTGCAGGCTTGGCTCAGAAGGTGCGGGGTGGGCTCCCGGTTACCTTCTTGTCTGCAGGCAGGCCTGGGGCTCGGCTTACGCCCTTCAGGCCTCTCGGCGGCCGGCCCCTCTTCCCCGGAGGGTGCCCTGCACATGGGTACTTCCCTTCTTCTTTCCGGAGTTTTTCTTCTTTTATATGCGGCACGCGTGGCTAGCGTCCGCCATCCTCGTCGCCAATGTAATGATGGGGGCCCTGGGCCCTCATGCTGGAAAGGACTGACGCAGACACAGTCAGCTATAGGGTACAACTGGCCCAGAGCACGTGCGCTCGGCCACTTTTATTTAAGCTGTGTCACCTGACAAGTGACATCAGTGGTGGGTGGGTGTTTAGTGTAGGGCATACAAAACACTAGACTGCTGACTGTGACTCTGGGTCGCTACACTAAGGAATGAAGGCCAAATACAAGGAGGAGGGGCCATCACACGCTGTACAGTGTGATGGCCAAACAAAATGTTCTGTGAGTGACCTGGCAAGGGACAGAATTAAGCATGCAAATTGTTATTTATTGACCTTATCATACATGGTTTGAACAACTTAGAATCACATTAACTTATTACCAAGTGCTATTTGGGATTAGTTATTACTGATTCATCTTCGAAAACCATAAATAATTTTTTCACCTACTATGGTGGTTCGTTATAATGTGGATATAACCAATGCCTCATTTTGCTGGTCTGTCTGATTGTTTAATGAAGTGGAATTTTCATTTGTTGGTGTACACAATGGTCCATAGCATGTTGTGATTCAACAATCAATTGTTAAGTTATCTTCGTCCATTATTGTACACGAGGTTCCATAACATATTGTATATTGACTGTGTGGTAGCTACTAGTATGCCAATTCCAATGCACACTCCTTTGGTGCTTCTCATTGACCATTTCTCATATAAACACTGCACATAGTGCATGCTTTTTCAATTTAGTGCTATTTTTTCTTCGCACTGACTTCCAACATGACTACATGATTTAGGGCCAGATGTAGGTAACCAAATACCGGTCAATAACGGCTGAAATGTGGTAATTTCGGCCGTTACCGACCAGTATTTGGAAAATGAGATGTAGGAGTCAAAAATATACCGATTCGCTAAATATGAGTCGGTATTCTACCAAATTGGAATTTACCGAATCCCTATTTACCGAATCGGTAAATAAGAAATGGTAAAAAAAGTCTATCGAGATGTAGGAAACCCAAAAAATACTGAATTTCATGAAATTCGGTATTTAGGAGTCGGTATTTACCATGGATTGAAAGCAGGTGGTAACCAGGTGCAGGCTATAAAAGAAGGTTCCTAAATGCAGCAGTGCAACCAGAATGGCGGCATTCTACGTCATAGCAAGGCGGCTACGGCTACAGGCAGCAAGAGAGAGGGTATGGAGAAGGGAGGAGCAAGTCTACAGGCAGAGGATAAGGCTCTTCCAACTGACTGAGGCAGAGATACTGCAAAGGTACAGGCTACACCCCCAAGCCATCCTGGACTTGATCAGGGACATCCATCCACATCTGGAACACCCAACAGCAAGGGCGCACGCCATCCCACTGCATGTGCAGGTGCTGTGCAACCTACACCTGATTGCCTCTGGGAGCTACCAGAGCATGATTGCTGCAGTAGGTGGTGTGTCTCAGAGCTGCCTGTCCCGTTTCTTCAGGAAGTTCCTTGAGGCCATGATGCAGAGGATGCATCATTACATTCGGTTCCCTGATTCACCTGCGGAACTTGCTAAGACCAAAAAACAGATTTCTATCAACTGGCACACTTCCCTCACGTGATAAGCTGTATAGATGGCACCCACATCCCACCATGCCCACCTGCAGCAACAGAAAACATTTACAGGAACCGGAAGTCAACGCACTCAATCAATGTGCAAGTGATATGCAACGCTGGCAACATCATACCAGACATTGTGGCCAAATTCCCAGGGAGTACCCACGACTCCTACATCTTCCAGAATAGTGGGATATACACACGCCTTGTTGCTGGCGAATTCAGGGATGGATACCTGCTAGGTAAATAACAGTGACACACCCTGATAGTCAATGCAGATGGATCAATCATGAGTATGTGACTAATGTCATTCTCATTTACACCTATGTGACAGTGCATATGCTCTGCGGTCCTTTGTCCTCACCCCCTACTTGAATCCATCTACCAGGAGTGGGAGGCTTCATAATGTGGCACACAGAGCAACACGCAGCGTCGTAGAACGCACTTTTGGACTACTAAAAAGCAGGTTTCGCTGCCTCCATAAGATTGGAGGTGCACGGTAGTACACTCCAATCATCTGCTGCAAAATAATTGCGACCTGTACCATCCTGCACAATCTTGCCACCAAGGAAGGCACAAAGGTTGAGATCACACATCATGAGGACATTGATGATGGAACAGAACAGGCAGAGCCCTAAGCAGCAGGAGCAGCACCAGCAACAGATGGTAGACTGAGACGTGCAGAAATCACATGCAGATATTTCTAAGTAAGTAAGGATACACAGGCATGCTTAGTATTTGAAGTACGTAGTTTAATAGTCACTACAGCACTTCACTAATATCAGACCATGGTAGTACAATATCTGTATTCCACACTGGGTGGCCACAGTTGACCTCACTGTGACCTGTCCTGTGGTTTGAGGGCATTGTCAATGTTTGCTCCCACGCACACAGTGCCGGGTGTACGGGGCTGTGTGTCAACGTGCGTAGTGGTACCTGGGTCAGCAGGTTGGAGCCTGCTGCTCCTACAAATGTCAGGAACAGGAGTGCTAGAGCCACTCCTGCTGGTGGAGTCTTTTGTGTCCCCGACACCAGTGTCTACAGCAGTGTCTGCCTGCTGTGCCAGCAAAACCTCCATGGCAGAGGTGACTCTCCCCATCCCCCTCGACAAATCACTGCAGCAGTGCACAATGTTATCCTGCATGGCGACCGAGCGCCGGCATAGCAGGGTGGTTGCAGTGGCAAACTGGTTCATGGCTTTGGTTTGTTGCTGCATGCAGTGACGAACCCTGCGCCTTTCAGAGTGGTCACTCTCTAGTTTTTCACAGAGGGCAGTCATGCACTGTGACATTTCCCTCATCCCTTCTGCCATGGAGTTAATTCCTTGTGCCATGGAGCCAATCCCCCTGTCAATGTTAGACATCCTGCTGTTTAATATGCGCAACTGCCTTTGCACCACTAAAATGCCCTTTGCCTGCAGGCGCTGGACCTTCACCATGGTGGCCGCAAGACCACAGAAGACCCACTCTCCATCTTGGCCTTTGCCTCTCTCCCGTGCCCTACTGCCCCGGCACCAGCACGCACAGCTCCAGATGAACTCTGTTGCCCAGCGTTGTCAGCCAGAGGTAGAGTACTTGGTGTGAAAGCCTCCACATCTTCCTCATCTGAGGTTTCGAGGATCCTGAGAGGGGGCACATCATGCCTCCTTGGCCTTACCAGCACAGAGGACTCTGAGGTTGGTGTTGGGGAAAGTGCAGGTGCTTCCAAACTCTGTGACCCAAAGAGCAGAGGTGACAGTGGCTGTGGTGTGGTGGCTTGCTCCAGTGCAGTGGCTGCCTGCGCTGTGGATGAAGTTTCAGGTACAGTGCTTGGCCCTGATCTGTCTGGTGTTTTCTCCCTCATCTCCGTTGCCGGTGCCCTCTCCTCCCTTTCCTGCACTGTACTGCGCGATGACTCTTCTGTGGGCAGATATGGACAATGGGTCAGTGGTGTTGACCTCCTGTGTGTCATTATTAAATCACATTCATATCACACAATTGCCTAGTCCTCAACTGCTTATGGATGTAGTGTGTGGCATGCCATGCTGGATTATATGTTGACGGCAATGATGTATGTCCCTATGACTACCTCTCCCATGATGCATTGGTGGTAAGAACTAAAACCAGTTCTGGATTGTGATGCAGACACCCGCATTGGGGAAGGGGCCAGGGAATAGGGTGGAGATTCATGTCCGTGCATCTTACCTTGTTTTCTTGCGGCCCTGACTGAGCTGTCAGCATCCCCAATCCCATGTAAGCTTTCAGGCTCCAGGGTGGATTTAACAAGCTGCTCCAGGTCAGTCAGTCTTGGTGCACAGCTCCTCCCTCCACCTGTGGCTCCAGCTTCTTTCCTCTGTGTTGCAATTTTCTTTTTGGTGATGATCCATAGATCATACCACCTTTTTTTGAGGTCATCTATGTCCCTAAGAATGACCCCAATGGCATTGACTTTTGTCTGTATCTCCAGCCAGGTGTTCTGTTTTACAGACTCTGCAACATGCAGAGACTGTTTGCCAAACAGCTGGGTGTGGTGTTTCACCACCTCCTCTACCAGCACCTGGAGTTCAGATGGGCTTAATTTCATCTTCCTCTTACGCTCAACTCCATCCTTCTGGCCTTCCTGGGACTCCATCTTGATGCTCTGCTGTGCTCAGGGCAGCCTGCTCCTCTGTGTTTCCTCCAGCTCTCCAAACAGTTCAGTTGCTCTGCACCTGCATGGGTGTGGCCACCTCCAGGTACTGGGGAGGGGTAGTTGCATCTGATTGGATGGGTCTCTGTTGCTTTGTTGTGGGGTGGGGTAGGTGTTCCTGATTGGTTGACTGGCTCACATGGCTTCTTTTCAAAATAACAGATTCAGTATTTACCGGGTCGGTATTTACCAAATCGGTAAATCCCATTCATTCCAATGGGCCAGGAGGCCCATAGGATTGAATGGGTTTTACCAATTCGGTATTTACCGATTCGGCATTTTCCGATTCAGTAAATACCGATTGGGGATTCTGAATGTTACTGAATCGGTAATTTTTACAGATTTTTTACCTACATCCCATTTTCCGATTCTGAAATACCTATTCGGTATGATCCGGTATTTAAGAATGGGTAAAATGGAATTATCTACATCTGGCCCTCTGTTCCTAGATATAATTCATTTTTGGTCCATTTGACCTCTTTATTCCCTCATAAGACTGAAGAATAGGGGCTGCTCATTTCAGCTACTGTCCTGATTTCTTTTTTTTTGTGAATCTATTTTATTGAGTTTTAAGATTAATACAGTACAAGGAAATCACCAGGTGAACACAGCAGCCTGCAGGAAACTGAAGTTATTAGAAAGAGGAGGAGCCTGCACACGGAGCTTGGGGTTGGAGCCGGAGCCTGATCAGGAGCCTGAGCAGGACTAGTGACCGCTCTTTGTGGCTCTATTGCTTGCCCCTGCCTGCCTGCCTGCTCCACTCCCTCCCCCAGCTAGAAACGCAGTGACGCGCCCTGCTGACCAGCTCCGTGACGATCAGCTGCTTTCCACGGCTCCAGCCGCACCCCCCATTGGTCCATCCGGAGGGGGTGGTGGAGTGTGGCGGGCCTTGGGAGTGCGGATTGCAGCTCCGTGGAGAGTGAGCCCTCACGCACCGGTTGCGGAGCCCAGAGGAGAGCCCAGAGGTGAAGGTCGGGTGAGGCCGGGAGGATCATGCACGCCTGTTGTGGTGTGCTGACAGCGACGGGCAGCAGCATTGGCTTGGGAGCAGTCCAGCAGCTCAGCCCACTGACAGCACCTTGCTATCTTGCTGCAGCTCAGGACCACAGAAGGGTCTGGAAGGACCCCAGAAAGACATAGATCTACGTAGAAATGGAATCCAGACTCAGCTGTGGCAGCAGTGGACTGAGCCCGGAGCTCCTTCTAGAGATAAGGTTGAGTGGTGCTGCAGTGCGGGGGCAATAGGGGGTGCTACTATTGAAAGGGGCGCTCTACCAAAACCACAGTAGCTGCAGTCTGAGTTTTCCGTGCCTCACTTTGCTTCTGCCCCCCCCCATGAACACAATAAATAATAAACAACAAATAAACAAGTAAACAAAGGGACCATTACTGGACTAGACACAGCTAAGGGGCTTGGGGGCGCAGGAAAAGGCACGGCATCGCACCACGATTATAAAGCCATAAAGGCATAGACACTATATCTCAAAGATTTCAACAGCTCACAGGGTAAAGCCTATAACATCAAGCCTTCAATACCTAAGCAAACAACACCATTATTCAGCCTTACCAATGAGATCAACGTCCCAGGCAGGATAGCCCACACAAGTCCAAAAAGTAATTCGACATAGTTAAACGAGCCAGCAGAAGTCAAGAGAGCGGGCCAGAGACTTGGCCCGTAGGGTAAGACTTCAGGCTTCCTCATTCTACATCAATTGGACATTTTTGCACAAGATATTTGTGGCAAGTAGGAATATGACTACCGCCAAGATCTCCTCTAGGAATGTGAGGAATGCAGGATTGGCCAACAAGGATACATGGGTACGGCAGCAACGGGGAACAATAAGAGGACAGAAAAGCTTGCTAGACCATTCTAAACCTTCAATAGGAAGCCTACCGATACATCAATATTTCACAAGGCTGAAGACAGAATCTTAAGGCGACCACTAACCAAACTGCAGGGCCCAATAGTCTCTGGACACATTTAAAATAAGAACACTTTCGAATTAGATCCCTCATCCATCACATATATGCCCAACACCATTATGTACTGGACCACTCTATTAACCTCTGTGGCTGGGGGACTAATCAGAATTGTTCCACGCCCGTGTGAGGAGACGACCCGCAGACCCCTACCAAGAGGCCGCCTTCCCCCTATCGTACCTTGTCCGGCACCCCCGGGACTGACTTCATGTCACCAAAACGCCGCAACAGAGACAGGAAGCCGAACACCAGCCATCACCAACGAAACCCCGCCCTTCTCTCTCCTACAGGATCCAACCAGAGCGACAGGGCAGGAGGAACCTTATCACGCTGACCCCAGAAGTCCCGCCCCACAGGCAGAGCCAGCACAGGATAAAAACAGGGATTCAACACAACACGCCGTCGGAGTTTCGTGGCAGGACCCTCTGGCTGGAGACGGAGACGGAGAAGGAGAACAGACGTGCGAGGAAGAAGTGTGGACAGAGGAGTGGTGGAGTCCCTCGGAGGTGGCTGGAGAGCGGCCGTAACTCACTTGGAGAGTTACGGCGGACCGCGTGAGTGCCTTTTGCCTTCTTTATCCCTACTCATTAGGAGTCCGTGTTAAAGTCCCTGTACATATTCCCTCTCTTCATAGTCTCACCGCCCCTGCACTGTATTATACGTATATAGCACCTCACTCCAAGATCCCTTCCGTTACTCTCACGCCCCACCCCAGCACCCTCTCTATTTGCCCGACCTATATTCCGTACTCCCGGTACCTTCCTTCCCGCACTGTCTCTTTCCGGCCCTTCTTACACTACCCTGGTGATGGTGAACAGTTAAGTCTCAGTACTTACTGGATAAGACTAACGGTCCCTTGTTTTTCCTCTCTTCCGGTCCTCCTGGGAACCTCCCCGTCATCGGAACCTCCCCCGGACCATCGGCGGACGCCGAAAAGCAAGAGAAGCCCCGACGCAGAGTCCATCGCCTGGAGCCACACCTTCCGCCTGTTGGAACTATCTGTACTGTGCTATCGTAATAAAAACCAACTATTGCCCACTACATACGGCCTCCTCGCCTGCTTTTCCGGCCCGCTACGCTCACTCCACCACATCTGGTGTCAGAAGTGGGATCTGCTGGAGGTATGGAGGCCGTAGTGAAGCAGATGGCAGAATCCCAAGAACAATTCGGGAAACTTATGGAGCAGTTCCTGAAGACTGCCGAAAATGACAGAGGACAGCTCCACGATGTCCTGAAGGGTCAGGGGGCGACCCATGAACAGACCATGACCAAGTTAACAGACGCTCTGGGCCAACAAAGGCCGATGACCTCGCTCCCCTCTGTGGTCCTTCAAAAGTATGTCCTCGGAGAAGACCCGGACTACTTTTTCACAAACTTCGAGAGGATAGCACAAGCCGCTAATTGGCCTGTTGATCGTTGGGGTCAGCATCTGGGTCCACTCCTCACCGGTGACCTCCAAGCCGCATACCAACAGGCTAACATCCAGGGTAATACACCCTATGCAGACATTAAAAGATGTATATTAGAACGCCTTGGCATTGACGACGATACCTACAGGGTGAAACTACGCCAGGCCAGAGAAAAACCCCAAGAGAACCCCAGAGCTCTCTCCTTCCGGATCCGGGATCTCGCAAACCGGTGGTTGCGCCCCGAAACCTCCACCAAGGACAATATTCTGGAGAAGATTTATTTGGAACAATTCCTTAACTCCTTGCACCCGGCCACCCAGCGCTGGGTGAGGCAGCACTCCAGACTCACGCTGGAGACAGCCATAGAGATAGCGTCGGCCTATAGCAGGGCACAGGTACTCCAATGGGGTAAGGACGACCACCCCCACAGGCCCTTGCCAGCGGCGACTACTCGCCCGACGCGACCTCCCCAGGGCCGTCGACCTGAACCAACACCCCTATTCCCCTCCCCGGTAGTGTTCCGAACCCCAACTCCTGGACCTCAGTGCTATTCCTGTGGAGGGTTCGGACACATTGCACGGATGTGCCCGCAGAAAGAGGAGCCGATGGAGGTCGGCTTTGTCAGAAACTATTTGTGTACCCCTCCTGGGTATACCCCGCCGCCGTTCTACTGTCCAGTATCCATCAACGGACAGCCACTGAGGGCCCTCGCCGATACCGGATGCCGGCAGAGTGTTCTACGACCACAGGACCTTGCACAGCCCCTCAGCAATCCTACGGGGGTGGTAGCCATCCAATGTGTACATAGGGACACCAAGCAATACCCCACGACTCAGGTACGAGTCCAGCATTCCCAAGACCCCGGCACCTCTCTCACTGTGGGCCTTGTACCCGCTCTGCCGGAACAAGCCATTCTAGGGAGCGATTATCCGGGACTACCAATGCTCCTACAAAAGACTTCCGACTCGCTGACCCAGTGGTGGAAAGACGCCCCCTATCCTGAACATCCCGATCAAGTACCCGATCCCAAACCCCACAAACCTAGGAGTCAGAAAAGAAGAGAAAAAAAAGAGCACGTCAGCGCTTATCCCGCCATCATTGAAGAGCACCCATGGCAGACTGACCGAGAGTTCAGGGCCGCTCAGCAGGAAGATCCTCTCCTACAGGAAGCCTGGGGAAAAGCACTTGATCACGAAGACCATCTACAAGTAGGTCCTTACTTTATTAAGAAAAACGGGTTGTTATACCTAAAAGGGGGGCCCCAACAGAATGCACAGTTGCTTATCCCCGGCCCCTTCCAAGACAAAGTCCTTTTCCTGGCACACAGTCATCTTCTGGGAGGACATTTCGGGGACGAGAAAACCAGCCAGGCCATCTTGGAGAAATTCTATTGGCCCGGGGTGTATCAAAGGATCAAGACCTATTGTCGCGAATGCATAGTATGCCAAACGAACAGTCGACACAGGCCACCCCGGGTCCCTTTACAACCCCTCCCTATCATAGATGTGCCCTTCAGCCGCATAGGGATGGACATAATCGGTCCCCTCTTGCCCTCCCGTAGCGGGTGTCGCTATGCGTTGGTCATAGTCGATTATGCCACCCGCTTTCCGGAGGCCATACCCCTCCGCCAACCTACTACCCAGGCTATAGCAAAAGCCCTGATCACCTTGTTTTCTCGGGTTGGCTTCCCACGGGAAATACTCACCGACCAGGGCACGCCGTTTGTTTCAGCCCTTATGAAACGGGTATGTTCGGAGTTGGGAATCAAACAAATCCGGACGTCTGCTTATCACCCGCAAACAGACGGACTGGTAGAACGATACAACGCCACACTAAAGCAGACCCTGAAAAAACTCTTAGGCCTAGAAGCAAAGAGATGGGAAGATATGCTTCCTCTGGCCTTGTTCGCGATTCGTTGCAAAACCCAGAGCAGCACCGGGTACTCCCCATATGAATTACTGTACGGACGACCCCCTCGTACCCTGCTGGACATGGCCCAGGAAGCGTGGGAAGCTGAACCAGACCGGACCCGTCCTCTCCCCGAATATATGGAAAACCTAAAGACTCACCTGTCTATGGTCCGTGATATCGTCAGACAAAATCTGGAGAGCGCCCAGGACAACCAAAAGAGACAATATGATAAGGGCACTCGCAGTCGGGTCTTTTCTGTTAACGACCTAGTTCTCCTTATGATGCCCTCGTCAGATCAGAAATTACTGGGACAATGGCAAGGACCCTACCCCATCCTTCGGCAGGTGACACCAGTCACATACGAGGTAGAATTGGACCCCACACGGGGCACCTCCCAAATCTTTCATGTCAACCTGCTAAAAAAATGGGAAGGACCCCGTCCGGTGCTGTCGGGAACCAATAGAAACCTCACATTTTCTTTCGACCGTTGTCTGGACTCAGAACTAAACCCCGTACAAGTCCAGGAACTACGACACACCTTGGAACCCCTGAAAGACGTCTTCTCCTCCTCCCCCGGTCGAACCACGGTCACTGAACACAAGATTGAAACAGAACCGGGGAAAGTGGTCCGCCTGAGGCCTTATAGAGTGCCAGAAGCCCGTAGGAATGTTATCCGTCAGGAAATAGAAGCCATGCAGCAAATGGGTATAATTGAGCCCTCAGTCAGCGAGTGGAACTCCCCTATTGTTTTGGTACCGAAACCCGACGGCTCGGTACGTTTTTGCATTGACTTCCGGGAAGTCAATAAGGTCTCTAACTTCGACACCTATCCCTTGCCCCGGGTGGATGAAATGATTGAAAGAATAGGACAGGCGAAATTCATTTCAACTCTCGATCTCTGCAAGGGGTACTGGCAGATACCCCTCTGGGAACAAGACAGAATGAAGACGGCCTTTTCTACCCCTGATGGGTTATACCAATTCTTAGTCATGCCCTTCGGTCTTCATGGCGCTCCCGCCACTTTCCAACGTGCTATGAACCACGTCCTGAGGTCCCATACCCCTTACGCAGGCGCCTAACTAGATGACATCGTCATCTTTAGCGACAGCTGGCCCCAACACTTAAGGCACCTTTCCAGTGTCATCACCTCCTTAGGTTCATACGGATTCGCCATCAATCCAGCCAAAACCACATTGGCGGCGAAACCGGTAAAATACCTGGGGTTTCTTTTGGGGGACGGCCTGATAAGACCCCAAGACAGCAAAACTGCGGCCATCCGGTCTCTTCCGTTTCCCCAAACAAAGAAGGATCTTCGGGCCTTCCTGGGACTCCTTGGGTATTATAGGCGCTTTGTGCCCAATTTTTCCCAAAGAGCGGCAGTCCTTACGGACCTGCTAAAAAAATCAAACCGGTCTGATGAAATGCTCCGGAATCCCTCCTCTGAAGCCTGGCGTGCCTTTACAGACCTTAAAGGCGCCTTGACCTCCGGGCCTGTATTGGTACCCCCGAATTATTCGATCCCTTTCATCCTACAAACGGATGCGTCAGATTATGGATTAGGGGCCGTATTATCCCAGAAAGATGCCCGGGGGAACAAACGTCCCATACTCTATGTGAGCCGCAGACTATTCCCCCGTGAAAAACAATATGCTGTTGTAGAGAAAGAAGCCTTAGCCATCAAATGGGCAGTGGAAAGCCTGCGGTACTACTTAGAGGGTAGAGACTTTATCCTCTACACCGACCACGCCCCTCTGGAGTGGATGGCTCGGAACAAAGGGCATAATGACCGGGTTCTACGTTGGTTCTTGTCCCTCCAGCCCTTTCATTTCCAAACCAAGCATAGAAAGGGCTCTGACCAAGGTAATGCGGATTTTCTGTCCCGGTACCCGCATTCTCCCTCCACTACAAGAAGGACAGCTAGGGGAAGGGGATGTGAGGAGACGACCCGCAGACCCCTACCAAGAGGCCGCCTTCCCCCTATCGTATCTTGTCCGGCACCCCCGGGACTGACTTCATGTCACCAAAACGCCGCAACAGAGACAGGAAGCCGAACACCAGCCATCACCAACGAAACCCCGCCCTTCTCTCTCCTACAGGATCCAACCAGAGCGACAGGGCAGGAGGAACCTTATCACGCTGACCCCGGAAGTCCCGCCCCACAGGCAGAGCCAGCACAGGATAAAAACAGGGATTCAACACAACACGCCGTCGGAGTTTCGTGGCAGGACCCTCTGGCTGGAGACGGAGACGGAGAAGGAGAACAGACGTGCGAGGAAGAAGTGTGGACAGAGGAGTGGTGGAGTCCCTCGGAGGTGGCTGGAGAGCGGCCGTAACTCACTTGGAGAGTTACGGCGGACCGCGTGAGTGCCTTTTGCCTTCTTTATCCCTACTCATTAGGAGTCCGTGTTAAAGTCCCTGTACATATTCCCTCTCTTCATAGTCTCACCGCCCCTGCACTGTATTATACGTATATAGCACCTCACTCCAAGATCCCTTCCGTTACTCTCACGCCCCACCCCAGCACCCTCTCTATTTTCCCGACCTATATTCCGTACTCCCGGTACCTTCCTTCCCGCACTGTCTCTTTCCGGCCCTTCTTACACTACCCTGGTGATGGTGAACAGTTAAGTCTCAGTACTTACTGGATAAGACTAACGGTCCCTTGTTTTTCCTCTCTTCCGGTCCTCCTGGGAACCTCCCCGTCATCGGAACCTCCCCCGGACCATCAGCGGACGCCGAGAAGCAAGAGAAGCCCCGACGCAGAGTCCATCGCCTGGAGCCACACCTTCCGCCTGTTGGAACTATCTGTACTGTGCTATCGTAATAAAAACCAACTATTGCCCACTACATACGGCCTCCTCGCCTGCTTTTCCGGCCCGCTACGCTCACTCCACCACAGCCTGCTAACAATCTTGGAAGGGCGCAAACACCACAACAATTTGGTGACCTTTGCATTCCAGTCATCATTCACAGAGCTACTAAAAACAAAAGCAATTTCAGCCAGTAAACCACAATCAATGGCAGAGGAACCCAAAGGAGTTGCCACAGGCCAATATCCCGGAATCAAGTGTGATGATCAAGATTCAATGTTTAAGAATGACCCAGACAGTAGTCAAAACACAATAAATTCATCATTGCAGGCAACACTAATGATGCTAACCTGGCAATCCCACAAATTAGAGATACAAGTGGATTTAATACACATGCTTGCACAAAGTGTCTTGACAATTAACAAAAATGTGGACATGATTAATTCTAAAATTGATCAGTGGACTACCAGAGAAAATGGCCAAGGGGGCACCACAAGTCCAGTAAAAAGCTTCAGTGAAGCAATAGTGGAAACAATTACTACACTGCCTGAATTGCTAACAACCTTAATAAATGAATGTTGTGAAGCACAGCTAAGTCACATACAAAACAGGAAAAACTCTGAATAAGAGGAACCACTCTCGGGAGCAGTAATAACATCCAAGGAACCAGAAGCAACACTTGGCACAGCAGTCACAATCAATTAGATGCTCCCGAGCAAAACTGGGAGCCCTGCAGATCAGCTCAGCGGATGGACATCAAAGCAGGAAAACTGACCAAAGACCAGTTGAAGGGCAGCTCTCCAGGCGGCAAACAAAAAATTACGGAAATCCCTGAAAAGAAACAAAAGGACAAGCGGGATGACAACCTTACAAAAAAGTATGAAAGGACAACTTTTTTAACCAAGTCTACAACCAGCCCATTGAACTATTTCATCTTTCAAATGAGAAACAGCACTATAGTTGAGGCTTCACCAGCGAACAACCGCCAGGAAACTCCCATGCCAAAATATCCAAACGTGAAGCACATAGAAGGTCCGCACAAGGTGAATTCAATGCATTCCAACAGCCATACTGTTGTCAATCCTCAAATTCAATCCTATGCCGAGGTGGCGAATGCTAATCACGGAAATGCCACTAACAGAACAGAAAGTTGGGAGGCAAGGGCACCGCTGGAGACCAGCAAAAATACGCAACTCGAATAACAGGACACAGGTTTACGGAAATGCAACTGTGTGAGAAGTTGGAGATGTCGACACCAGCACTAGAGCAGGAACCTTGCTCGTTGAAGGCACATACGCCTGCAACGGAAATGCAAAGCAAATGCCAAAACATAGCAACTTCACAACTCACATTAGCATGGAAGATGCCACCGGTCGACCAAAGGGTCCAGACTTGTGAGCAACCTTTTAATAATAAATCAGATGGGAAAACACAAGCTATGCCTAGCTGGAATAATTGCCAAATGGGGATTCCAGATCAAACAACTTTGCATGATGGGCAGAGTCACGAGTTTGAGGGAAATAACTCAGGAAAGGAACATCCGGCACACTCGGAGCGGACAGTAACCCTCAACCCTGAATTTGAGACCAGAGGCCAGGGCGACATTTTGATTTCACTCAAACATCCTATATCTCCTGTTATGCATACCCTCATTGGCCTTTTTAACATCAGCCCATCTTGCATTGGTGCACTTTAAAAATTAACCCTGGATAAGCCATAGGGAGTCAACCCTAACAAAGTGGACCGAGAAGCTAGACACTCAAAACATCATGGCGGAAAAAGATCTACTCAAGTATTGGGACATCGGTGCAGACAAATGTCCAACCGAAAAGTATCCCCAAGTACTATTACAGAGGCCGTACAAAGATGAGGCATCAGCACCACAGAAAAGTATTCTAAAGGGCATAAAATCGATCCCAAGTCAACACTGTGACAATAACATTAAAATCAAGCTCCAGAAAGGGCGATGCTACCAGACATTGCATGGCGGTAAGAGCATCTCTGGACAGCACATCAGAGGACTGGGCCTGGATCTCAACAGCACTGCATTCCAACGGGATGGAAAATCCCTAGCAGAAGAAATCATTCAATCTTGCCCGGACTCCAGCAAAACGGTATACTAGGGAAGGCTCAAATCAACAATCTCAGAGACACACAAGAGGCGAGAATAAGAACCAAGATCAGACTAATACGTTGAAACGTGGCAGAGCTCAAATCAACCTTAGCCAACAAAGAAGCCATGGATTTTCTCAAAACAGGAGATATTTAATGCTTGCAGGAACTTAGTTGCGGAAATTGTGGTCGGAGGAACTCTCAGCACTTATGATGGAAGTTATCATGGCTCCGGATAGACATTGAGGACTACTGCTACTCTTGCTGGTGTTTGAATAGATTGAAAGACACATTGGGTGGAGTTCACTTTAAGGGAAATTGAATGTCACAAACGTTGGCATATACAGTGCTGATCAAATTGGAAATCTGCCTTGAGGAAGCCCGCAGGGGGCGAAACGCGTGTCGGCTGTGAACCACTTTGTTTTAAAAGAAATAAAATTCTAAATTTGTCTAAACTACGTGATTCCCTTGGACTGAGAAGGAGTGTCTGTGCAAGAATTCAAACTGAAGAATGGTGCTGAATGCACAGGGATAATAGTGACTTGACATGATGTGCGCTGGTGTTCTTGTTTTCCATGGATGCGACATTCTATAACACCATTAGTGGCCAGACTGTCTATGGTTAATGCTTAAGGTGGATAAGCATTCTACATCAAGGCTGCACTCAATAGTTGGACTACATATATAGAAATATGGTGTTGTTCTTGTATGGGAAAGAGACAAGTTGTGATGAGCAGATCGGATATAGCAAATCCGCCCTTCTTTTGTGATGTTTACAGGAAACATGGACGGTAACACCAAATTCCATCAAAGCCTTCGAGGCGATTCACACATTGGCCAACAAGAAAAACATCTTTGGAAGACCGATTGGTGGGGTTTCAATCTTTGTAAAATTAAACCTGGAAGTACTAATCATGGAATGGCCTGCGCCTTCACCTGATATCCAGATCACCACTATAAAAGTAATTGGATTAGAGGGTATCCTGACCACAATCGCAGTAATTAACCTCTATGTTAATCCAAACAAAAAGGCAAAAATCGCAAACACAAGGATGATCACTGGACTAATTAGAGAGTATTTCTATGAGTACCCTGGGCACAAATGTATTATTACCAGGGACTTCAACATGAGATTTCTGTGCCACCCGGAACAAAGCCAAGGAGATAGCAGACAGAACATCATAGACGCCTGTATTAACAAATTTAACCAGGAGTCCGTGAACCAAGTAGAACAGCCAAATAAGAAACAACAACCTACATTTAAAAACATCTCCACGCTAGATTAAATCTTTCTGAGCAAGAACCTACTGAAGAGGTGTAAAGAATATAAGGTGTCACACACTACTGTAAGCTATCACCATCCAATATCCATCCTCGTCAATATAAGCACCATGATGCATGAGGAACACCTAACTGCTGGTAAAAAGGTCAATTCAAATAATGATACAGCACCGATAAAATGAATTAAATGGGGACCCAAAAGCCAGGCTAGATACAACAAGTGGAAACAGGTTACATACACAACTGGCCCTCAGAAAAGTTGGGCAGAAATCATATCCTCGCTATCTGATTGCAAGAAGGCAACCCACATATAAAGGAAAACGCACCGGAAATGGGCTAGCCAACCTCATCGACATCAAAGTATTCTGAGAGAATAAAAAACTGTGCCGCCTGGCAGAGTTACAGTATAGGAGAGAAAAGTGCCCATGAACGGAAACACTTTTGAAAACATCTAGAAAACTGCATTAAAAAACTGATTGGCAGTTGATCATAGAAGAAAAATAGAAAAATATTTATGCTCTGCTAGCACCCAATAAGAAAAGGGAGTTTTGGAGCTATGTTAATGGTCTAAATTGTGGAAGCCACATCCATAACGCTGTACCTGCTAACAAATGGGCAGCCTATGCAACAAGGTTATATGTCGACCAAGACAAACCCATGACAAAAACCATGGAGGTAGAAGGCAATTACCCTGAAGAGAATAAGGCTTAGGGCTTTCCCCCAACAGAAAAAGAAATTCTAGCCACCCTCAAGGGAATCAGGAAGTATGGGGCTACCAGGCCTAATGGGCTACCAGGCAGCATCTTCAATGAAGATTGAGATTTTTGGGCCCCCCCTTATGCATAGCCTATTTAATCACTGCTATAACACCTCAGCAGTATCTGACTCGTGGAAAGATTCCATCTTGCAGCCCATCTACAAAAAAAGGGGATGCTTCACAGCTGGAGAACTATAGACTGGTCGCATTATTCGATGTCGATGAGAAGGCATTTGCAAAAGTGCTTTTGAAAGAGTTAGAGGTATGGATACCTAAAAATCAAATCATACCACAATACCAGACAGGATTTTGGCCGAAAACATCAACACTGGACAATGCCATTGCAGTATCATATCTATCAACAAAGGCCACAGAGGTTGCAACCCCTCCCCTATATGCATGTTTTGCCGACTATAGTGCCACTTTCTATGGCATTGACCGCAACATACTGTGGGCAAAACTTGCAAAGTGAGGTATTCCGAGGAAACTCCTGGCGGCCATCATGTCACTCCATACCAGCACTTGGAACCACACCAAGCTCACACAGACATGTGCAACAGCCATGATCTACATGAACAAAGGGCTAAAACAGGGTTGTGTGATCGCACCAACACTGTTTAACTTATATACTGTGGACCTGGGAGAAACACTTCTAAAAACCAACATCTTTCCGCCCAAACTAGGCCATTTCAGACTACCGAATATGCAGTATGCGGATGACCTTGTCCTATTGGATCAAACTAGAATAGGCATGAAAAGGGCATGGGAGACATTACATCTATACAATAAGTAAAACAAACCAAGCCAATGCAACTCAAACTAAGGTGCTGGCCTTTGGCCACAAACCCAAAAAATCACTACTGGGCTGGCATCTCGGCCCGGTAAGAATTGCTACTGCAAATAAGCGTACTTATCTGGGAGTACAATTCTCAGACACTGGCAGAACAACACTGCAGGCCAAAGCACTTGAGGCAAAAGCGACCAAGGTCACACATGTCCTATGTAAATTATATCATAAGCTTCTAAGCCACTCAACGGATGGCATTCGACGAGTAATGCAAGCCAAGCTAATTCCAACAATCAGCTATGGGCATCTTGCTTTCCCTGGCCTGCTGACCGATGAATTGGAGCGCCTGCACATCATGGCTTTTCAAAAGATTTTTAAGCTTCCATATTCGACAAGGCGCACACTGATTCACCTAGAATTTAATATTCCAGCAATGGACATATGGGGCCGATTCTGATCCGGTAAAAAGCGCTCAGAATAGCTGTTCGGAGCGTTTTTTCCCGTACGAATCGTAGCCATAACCATCCCCATGCGAATGACGTAGTACGATCCACACCCAATGCAGCTATCCGTACGAATCGTACCAGGAACCGTACAAATAGAATTCCCGTACGAATCGCCCTCGGAACCCACTGTACGCGACGTTCGTACAGTTCGCAGCTGCTTTGTACGACCCGGCAAGTACGATTCGTGTTGGATACGCTCCGTACGACCCTTTTTCTACTGGAGCTGGAAAGTGCCGTAAAAGCTGAGTTCGCCCCAAAACAGGTACGGAACGCTCCCCCCCCGGGTGTAGCGCCTACCCCTCATGATCGCAGGGGTACGGCGCATACCCCTGCGATCATGGGGGGTACGTACCGTACCCCGTGATCTTGGAGTATACACGCCGTACCCCAAGTTCGCTGGGTGTACGGTGCATCCACCCTGCAATTGCGGGGTACGGCACGTACCCCCCTTGATCGCAGGGGTACGCGCAGTACCCCTGCGATAATGGGGGGAAGGCGTGTATGTGATCGTGTGCTTTTCCGTACCAATCGCCCTTACCTGACGTGGACCGCACGAATTGCGTCCTGATTCCCGGGTCCGGATCGTACTCGTCGGGTCGTACGGCGTGTGTACGAGTCGTACGGTTCACGGTTTCAGCCTTGCAATACGTACGGATCGCGACGATTCGTACAGATTCACGGAATGCGGATCTTACTACGCGACTCGGACGGACGGGTACGATTCGTACAGAAAGGGCTCCGGATACGATTCGTACGGCGGAATTTTTTCCCGGATAGGAATCGACCTCAGAATGTAAAGAAGATATAGGATCATTTTATCATCATGTGATTAAGGCAGGTCCTGGTACAATCAGGGAAGCACTACAAGTAGTCTTCAGCGACAAGAGGAGTCACTGGGCAAGGTACCTCTTGATGGCCAATAAGACCTTGGTCTGCCCGCTGATCTTCTAACGAACACACAATTAACAATGGCTGGCCCAAAAATCCTGCTAAAGAAGCAGGGAAAGATCATTTCAAGACAACAGGATCTCGAATGGATCAGATCTATTTGTGGTGCAGAGGGCCTTGTCAACTCACACGAAGCTATCTCATGTCAATCATACCTGAAAGCAGGATTGGGAAGGCAAGCCCTACAGAATGTACTGAGGACTAGGGCCTAGATGTAGGTAATAGCAAATTACCGAATGGTAAATACAGAATTTTACCGATTCGGTATTCAGTATTCGGTAATTGCTATGTAGGTAAAATATTCGGTAAAAATACCGAATCTGTAAGATTCGGTAATTACCAATTCTGTAATTACAGAATCAGTATTTGCCATTGATTCCTATGGACCTTGAAGCCCATAGGAATCAATGGCAAATACCGATTCTGTAATTACAGAATCAGTAAAATTACCGACTTTGCAAGGGTGACAGGGTGTCACTTTGACACCCTGTTGCAACCCTGTTTCTTGCTTGTGTGCCATGTGACACACAGACATGCCCTTAGGGCAGGTCTGTGTGCCACATGGCACAGGTGTACATGCACAGATGTACATGTACACTGGAATTTGTTATTTACCATGGAATAGTATTCCATGGTAAATAACGATTCAGTAAGGGCCTGTGGCACTGATTACAGTGCCACCTACATCTTGATTTACAGAATCAGTAAATTTACCGATTCGGTATTTTACCGATTCTGTAAATTTACTGAATCGGTAAATATACCGATTCTGTAAATAAAATGCCCCCTACATGCCAAATCCCAAATACCGGTCGGTAACGGCCGAAATCGGCCGTTACCGGCCGTTAATTCGCGATCTACATCTGGCCCTAGGCTCCTAACTTTACCAATACAGGATTACAGGGCACACTGGAAAAATACACCAACAAGAAGCTGTGAGACGTTGTTTGTGCCAATATCACATAGAATCTGCAGAGCAAGTTATATGCTGCTGTCCAGATTTGTTAAGCCAGAGGCGCCTATATCTAAGAACTAATTGTTTATTCAAAATGGCGTAAGTTCATGCAAGGAGGCTCTAATGTTCATCTACACCACTACAGTGCCGATGGAGCTTGCATGAATTGGGAAGTTCTATGCGGTAGCTGGAATGACTCTGTGATTAATGCAAGAACAAAGAATTAAAGCAAATTAATATACGAGCCACAGATCACCAACTGTGTCAGCCAACTTGGCAACACGACGCTGTACCTCGCCCATTTGCACTATTACTCATCATTTAACACTGTACAGCTCGCTTTGGGAGGTATACTGTTCCTCATCTTATCCCACATGCCAAAGTATATAAAAATCACATGCATGCTACTATGATACTCTTTCGCAAGCTCACACACTTATGCCTCTTAGCCCTATTCGGTAACATCGCTCCTTCTTCTGTTACGTCCTTTCATTGTTCTCTTACGGCTCACACATGGCCCATCCGATCCTTTTGCCTGGGCAAAACAATCACACTTGCACGTTTGCACGCCTACGCTCCCATACCTTTCAGTATTTCTCCTTTTTTCTGTTGTAGCACTTTTTCCTTTTTAAATGTTCTTTCATTTTTTAGACCTTTTAACTAACCAAATGCACGTATTTATGATGTAACATGTATTGTATTTGTAAATGATTTTAGGTAATCATACAGTAAAGAATACCTTCTTCTACAATACAAGTCATACGAAAAAAGCAAGCAATGTTGGGCATTCCACTTGGCATATAAGGCACAGCATAGTCATATAGCACATTTACAGTTCACGCTTGAGCAATGTATACAGTGATCGAAAGTGCGACTGAGAGGTACATGTATGACAAAGGAGGGAAGCAAAAGGTGGAAGGGCAGAAAAAAGAAGAGGGTAAGGGTCTATGATAAGCACGTCTGTGTTTACAAATTGAGAGTCTCCTAAGGTACAAATGCTGGCAAATGTACATTATTGCACACACATGCATGTACTGTCCCATACAGCCAGCAGGAACAGTGACATACATTTGCGATTAGGTGCCAATAAAAGATTCATTGTTAACATCCAAAAAAACTAAGAACTGAGCATGCATAAGAAAGGGTGGAAAGAAAGGAAAAAGAGAAATGCAAAATGCATGCAAACAAACAGGTAGCCCGTAGCCATCCTCCTCCCCCCTTCTGCGTCCGAATATGGCATGGCCCGCAGTTTTCATACCCAATAGCGTCCAACTACTACCCATGCCCAGAGTGTGTGTCAATCGAGTGCCACAGGTAGTTTGCATCTGACAGCAAGAGAATGGCGCGGTCTACACATAGCTGGTGCCTACGGAATTAGGCGCTGCCTAAGGCTGGCGTGGTGGAGAGGACTGCGGGCGGTGGGTCTGGGCTGTGTTGTAGTACGAGGTAGATTGTATCCCAGTATGTTGCAATGACAACCTTACGCAATCCCAGCGCCTCCTCGCGTTTAATAGCCAGGCTTTCTGCTTTGGCCCACGCAAGCAGAGTGGCGCCCAGCTTGTATGTGCGGTGGGTCAGGAGGTTTCCATCATTTGCTGATCAGTCGTTTGGCCACTATCATTCCCAGATCTATGAATCTGGACGTGACCTTTGTGTTGGGGGTTCTGCAAAACCTATGCAGTAGGTATGTAATCCCAGTGAAGGGCAGATCCGAGACAGTGCTCTCGCGTAGCAGAGTGGCCACCTCCCTCCAGTTTCCCTCCACCCTGGGGCAGGCCTAAATCATGTGCAGGAGATCGGCCCCTGTTTCCCCACACCGCGGGCATGCTGCATCTCCGCGATTAAAGTATTGATTGAATTTCACAGGCGTGAGGTATGCTCTGTGGATGATGTAAAGCTGTATATGTCTGAAGCGCATGTTCCCAGAGATGCGCGTGTGGCTCTCAAGTACTCCGGCCCATTCCCTATCAATGAACTGGCTACCCAGGTCCTGCTCCCAATTGTAGCGAAGTGTGGCCAGACCTAATGCCACCTGAGTTCGGAGTGAGGCAGCGAACCAGCGTGTCAAGTGTCTGCCACATCCCATGACATGCAAGTATTGTATAGTCAGGTGTGCCAGTTGTTCGGTCGTGACATCTTCCCATTTTGCCGTGAGTGAGGCCAGTAGTGAGTGAGAAATTGCCCAGGTGGCAGCCGTCCTCATCTATGAGGGTTGTGTTGGGTATAAGTATCCCTTTGTGATAGAGGTCCCAAAGGGTATGGATGCCTTTGTCGTGCCACTCCCTAAGTGCGAGTACTGTCAGTACTGAGTGCCCACGGGGAGTGCCCTCCAGTGGTATCGCCGGTGCATTTGGGGTTACGTGCGCATCAGAAATAAACACCTGCGAAAACATATGTAAGCCACCGCGAGTAGCAGTGGTTCCTGTGGGAATGAACGCGTCCCAGGGTGAAACAACTGGGCTATGTGCTCCAGGGAGTGAGGTGGCTGTACAGGTGCTGTGTCTGCACAGTTGCGATTCAGCTACTGTCCTGATGATGACCTTATCCTGACATATTGGAGTATATTTACAAGACCACTGGGCCCCTGGAGTGTCAATTTTTTTTACTCTATGGTGGCGCACAATGCTGAGTCATATTTACAAGGCCACGCAAAACCACCTGTGTGGCTTTTCATGGCCTTGTAAATATGACTCCTTTCACACACAACTCTACTGTGGGTGTTTCCACGCAACACCCATGGATTCCGACCCATTCTCAGATTTACATAGTTTCGTAAACCTGGGAATGTGTCAGATTCTAACACCTCCCTAAGGGAGGCATTAAATTGGTACAACGAAGAGAAATACCTTAATTTCTCCTCCTTTTTTGGTCTTGCGACATGTGCTGCATTTGGCATCACACATAGAAGGAGGAACACTGCATCAATTATTGTTTTTGTGCAGGAATGTGTCCCTTCATGGTAAAAAAAAACAATCCTGCCTGTTACACAGGCACCCATGTACCATGGTGCAAGGGTAACTGTGTTGGCACTAGGCAGCCAATTGTGTGCCAGCGCAGAGGAAAGCACAGAGATGCGTAGTAGTGCTGTAAATACAACACATCCCTGCACTCTCCTATGACGCAGTTCGGGACAGCAAGATAGGCTGTAGCACTGCACTGTGTCTTTTTCTAGTAAATATGCCACTTATATTAAAACATTGACAACCTTTCTAACCAAACTGAGGCCCCCATTTCAAGAGACCTGTGTGCCTGGAGCATCACTTTTTCGGACAATTCTGTGGCGAAGGCCTCTCAATCATATCTATGAGGTAACGCAAAGCCACCCTGCCTGGCTTTACATAGCCTGATAGTTATGGAGTATGGCAAGGCAGCGCAAATAGCTGCCTTGCCTTACTCTATGCCAAGGAGGCTTTCCATGGGTGTTGCTGTGAGTATTCCCACTCAATGCTCATGGAATTTGACACTGCCCCAGATTTACAAAAACACAGGAACCCGAGGCAGCTCAAAAAACATGTGCCTTCCCAGAGCAGTTCTAACGTGGATACATTGTTACATTTCTCCTTGTCTTTTTCTTCATTTCACATGTGCTGGATTCTGCAGCATAGGTGGAACGAGGACAACGCCTCTCGTGATTGTTTTTGTGCAGGAAGGGGCCCCTTTCTGGAAAAAACAATCCTGCTAGCAACACAGACACCCTTGCACCGTGGTGCAAGCGGGCCTGTGTTGGTGATCAGCTGCAAATTGTGTGCTGGCTGAAGGGACAGGAATGCACCACACTTGGATATACAATGCATTCCTGCTCTTTCGAATTGGCATAGGAATTGCAGCAAATGACTGCCCTAACCCCTATTCTTTGTAAAGGAGGCCCCGAGTCTTTTGTGAACATGTGAAAGAATCTTAAAATGTAGATCATATGTAAAGCAATAGGTCTTTTCCCGACACAGAGAAAAATATATCTATCACACTGGTTAGGTTTCCGGCAGGGCTAGGCCAAATTTCCAGACTACAGTTAGGTTCAGTGTTAATGTTGGGTTCAGGGGTTAGACTAGGTTTAATGCTAATGTTAAGTTCAGGATTAGGTTCTGGGTAATGTTACTCTTTATGCCTGGGTTAGGACTAGGATTCGGGCTATGGCTAGAGTTGGGATTTAGCACTAGAATATTGCAAGACCTTGTGTTAAG